>NC_140938.1:107084053-107299053 GCF_014529385.1 Adiantum capillus-veneris | reverse complement strand
CTATACGTGATTGGGAGAGCAATACATGTATAGAAATCTCATGGTTGCAAATGTGGGAAATGCAAGCTCTTATGTAAACATGAATTGAGCACTCAAGTAGGGTGTGATGCTCAGACTCACACACTCTATAGGGGCATAAAGTGCATATCGATGAGACTCCTTGTGCAAGTGCCCCATTGCCTTGTCCTACATCGTAGAGGATAAGAGTTGAGCCGCATGGAGGCAATGGTGTGAATTGAGAGAGAGAGAGAGAGAGAGAGAGAGAGAGAGAGAGAGAGAGAGAGAGAGAGAGAGAGAGAGAGAGAGAGAGAGAGAGAGAGCATGCACTCGCTCTCCCTCGCCATGCATGCCGAAATGCCCTTGTTCACGAGGAACGGGTGCACGTGCATGCACACCCACTGGTTGGGAGAGGAAAGTGTGTAGGTCAAAGTCATGGCTGAAAATGTAGGAAACCAAGTTTGGATGTGAATAAAAGCACTTGTGTAGTGTGGTACTCAGACTCTCGAACTTGCCAGTGAACATAGTCGATGTGACTCTCCTCCATAGTCCCAATGTCCCGTCTCACATTCAAAGAAGTGGGAGTTAAGACAAATCTGGGAGAGGCAATTGTGTAGTTCTAAGTCAAGGCTGAAAATGTGAGGAAACCAATTTCGGATGTGAGCAAAAACTAAGCACTCTAGTAGTGTGTGGTACCTAGACTTTCGAACTTGTAGTGAGCATATTGTGTATAGTCGTTGTGACTCTTCTACATTTCCCTAGTGCCCCATCTCGCATCGAAGGCACTTGGAGCTAAGCCGAATGGCTACAATAGTGCATATCACCAATAAAAGAGATAAGGGCAAGCATGAAGAACATGGTTTCCATTTGATAACAATATCAATGGTGTAATGTATGAAGCACGACCCACCAGATTCCTCTCAAGCTATAATACATTGGCATTGTAGAAAATCTACATTCGCTTGGGATTCTATTGAGGTATCCTGTAGCAAGAGTATTGCACCTCATCTCCCAAACCAAATCTTTATGCCTTGCGTCCATCCAATGCTCAAGATCTTGCTTTTATGTGTCTTTTGACATATTTTGTTGGCTTCCTATGTAATTGTAGGAGGTTGATGTGAGGAGTTCTGATGCATCTTTAACATGTACTATTAAACCCTTTCCATGCCCATGCATATATGGTGTTTGTGTCTTAACTTAGAGAATGTAAGAAAACGCTTTTGGACATTCTCAAAACTTTTCCAAATGAGGCAAATGAGCCAATAAGGAGGCCTATCGATGGTCAAGTGTGTGAGGTCCATTATTAACAAGTCCTTGTTCAAATAAAAGTGCAAAATCTTGAGAGGTGATTGGTTAAGAGCTTACCTTTTGTGACCTTTTGGAACAAAAGTACCTCTCTACAACAATCAGTTTTTCAAAATCTTGAAATGCCAACTTGCACAAATTTCTAAATAATATTACTAGTGATCTTGAAAAAAGCCCCTTGAAAAGATAAATCCAAATATACCTTTAGATGTTAGATTTGCATTGACTAGCAAAATCCCTCCCAAAGTTACTTATTTTCTGTTAGGTGCACTTAGATTAGTACCGTTACCCTAGACTTTGAGATGCTCCCACCCCACACCTCAACTCCATATAGAAGAACTAGTTTACCAATGTGCCAAAAAGGTACTTCTTGAGAACCTAAGATTTGGCATCCCCCACATTACATATGTTCTCAAGCGCATAGTACGCTCTCTTCCCCCACATTACACATGTTCTCAAGCGCATAGTACGCTCTCTTCCCCAACTTCGAGAGAGCAAGAGGTTGATTGGAGAGGGGAAGAGAGTATAGTGTGTGGTGTGTGGGTACCAAGCCTCACCATGCAAGCTCGCCTTGAGAGAGAGAGAGAGAGAGAGAGAGAGAGAGAGAGAGAGAGAGAGAGAGTGGCGTACCCACCATGCAGGCTTGCCTTGCACGAGAGAGAGAGAGGGGGGGGGGGGGGGGGGGGGGGGGGGGGGATGAAATAATTGCGTAGTGTAGCTTGTACTTTGAGATTATTTGCATGTTGCCCAAAAGTATCAATTGCACAATGTGCAAAATTGCTTGTGTCTACTAAGCTATGACTAGCCTCAAGGGCCTTTAATGCTCCTCTACAACAATTGGCTATACAACTCTCCAGGCCACAACGATGCCCACTTGTCGTCTCTTTGGCTTCTTGGGAGTTTTTGCATCTTTAGACTCAGGTTGAGGTGGTGGCTGTTGACGTGCTTGAGGGTCACCTTGTCCTCGTGACTGCTCCCTCTAATAATATGGCATAAGGTGCTCATTCCATCCAAGTCAACAAGCTCCCCTCAGCTATTTGTCACACGGGCATGTGAGGAGATGGGATCTACGATGGATGATTGAGCACAATAGATATTGGGTAAAGTAAACGAGTTTACTTCATCCCCGTTGCCCTCCCCCCATTGCTACTTTTGTCTATATAGAATGTGGGGGAGTGTTTTTAACTTTATAAACCTAAGATACATGTAACTAAAACTTCTATTTTCTCTCACCAAAATTGAGGAGGAATTTTGTCAAATGTGAACAAATTCTAGACTCAAGTTATACGTGTCTTTTTCCGACGAACCATGCTTCATATGCTGATGGCTTGTGTTTTTTTTTTTGGCCTGTGGACAATATGGTTTTCTTAATTCCATATTTTATTATTTGGCAATGATTTGACATGCCACTATTTCGTTCTAGACTTCTTGGGTCAATAGCTGTCTGCCTCATCTCTTAAGTGACACAGGGAGGGTAGGAGGGGATCAAGGATAGGGGTGCATTTCACAGCCGCGAGTAAAATCGACGTTGTTGATCTAGAGCCCCAAATTTACAAAATGCCGCCTAAGTACCTGATTTCCCTAGAGTTCACAATGGTTTGCAATTACAAACCCACAGAGGATTCACACATGGGTGAAGTAGTCAAGGCATTGAGCTGCCAAGCGAGACATCATGGTCAAGTGGGTGGGGGGGGGGGGGGGGGGGGGGGTTGTGTGCAAATTTACACCTTTCACCTGAATTTACAGCATGCACATCAGGCGGCTCATACATCCTCAAGCTCTATCCTCTCCCACCCTGCACGTGTCACTTGGTGTTGTGGACTTGTATGTAGGCTCACATGGTATTGCAAGTAATATGGACACTCATGACCTAGTATTGAAGCTCACCATGACTCATCATTTCAAGCTTTTGCTATTTCAAGATCTCTGTCAAAATCTTGAGGGTGGCAACGGAGGATCTTATCTTCAGCATGCTTATCACATGATACCTTCCGCTATCCATGGCTATGCCTCATTTCCAAGACCACCTATTCGATGTAATCACATGAGCTATCACACTTACAACTATTTCCAGCATTTGGAAGGCTTCCCACATGCACATCAGCCTTCTGTGACATTTGATACACTTACCATTGCCTAGACAGGGCTTGCACATACTCTACATACCCGATCCAACATAACTCCGCTTAGCTCCTCGAGGGCATTGCAGGAACGCAAATTCTTTGGTTTCGAAATGGCTAGCCAGCATTACTCACTGGCTCTACTTCAATCAACCCATAGCCCACATTGATGCCCATATCTAGTTGCACTGACATTCTCTAAACTTAATTCTTTTTTATAGTTGTTTTATATATATATATATATTTAAGGCTGATTGTATCTGGAGACTGTATGGATGTGCCAGCTAATACAAGGTGCCCAGTACATTGTGTAGTCCAATGAGAGAAGGGGGGGGGGGGGGGGGGGGGGGGGGGGGGGGAGATAGTGATGGTAGAGAGAGAGAGAGAGAGAGAGAGAGAGAGAGAGAGAGAGAGAGAGAGAGAGCGAGCTCATATGACATACACTGGTTCATCATCAACATTTCTCCTAACCAATTAACCACAGAGACGGTTTCCAATTAAAGAGGATGAATGTGGCAGAACTCCTCTTAAGTTTTCAAGTGTCCTTTTAGAAGCTTATTGTGACTCCACCAAAAAGGCAAATCAGCCTTTGTTTCTTGTGTAATAAATTAACACAAAATATCAATAATAAATGATGTCTAGCCACTCCTCAAGGCACCTGACTACGGTAAATGAATGATTATTACTTTCTAAACAACATGGGACCCTACTTCTGTGGTGTGTTCGTCATGGAGCTTCTACGCTTGATAATTTCTGCAGCCCAGGCTTTTCCAACTTCAGTCTGGAACTTCCCTGCAGAAAAGAGGGACGATAAACCACCAAGAGATATGTTATCATAATATATCGAAGATGACACCCGATCTTGCCTTACCAATTTCTAACTTGGCTTAAAGGGCCAGGGTTTAGGATTTAGGGTTTATGGCAGGGAAAGATTAAAAATAAAGAAACCCTCCTCACCTGTTGTAGACTTGTAAAAATCATCTAGACCCTTTCCCTGTGCTGTTGATCAAATTTAGGACTTAGTATCCATGTACTCATAAAAAAGAAAGAGAGTTTTTTCACGAAATATTACTTGTTTCGTACTCCAGAGCCTGTAGAATCATCTCTACCTGTAAGAAAGAAAAAAAGAAAGAGAGATTTTATTAACCTCTTTGAAAGGTTGAACTCGACCTAGGAGACAAATCAATGTACATGTGTGGCATATCCTCCGGCATCCCAAAAAAGGCCAGATCTTACAAATAGAAGCCACGTCCTTACCTTGTCCAAATCTTTTACAAGATTTGCCTCCTGTGTAGAGTTATTTTCATACTCCAGCCATAGGTTCTTCACCTCCTCCGCTACAGGCCCAAAGGTCAGTGAGATTTGATATATACAATTTATACCTTTGAATGAATAGGGGGCCTAGATCAAGACTCGCAGCGAAAGTGCATAACAACAAAAGACTAGTTTGATATTCACCTTGGAGCAAAACAACAGTTACAACTTACCAATGACTTGGACAAAAGAGATAAGTAAAATCAATGAGAGAAGCTTACTTGAACACAGTTTTGAACGAGAACTCGACATTGATGACATTCACAACAAAGAAAAGGCAAACACAAAGACTTAACACTCATAGCCCAACACAGAATTGAAGAAAAGAGGAAAACCTTGAATCCTAATACAGACTAAAGACTAAATGAGATAGTCAATGTAGGGATCTGAAAAGATGCAATTCACAAACAAATTAGACACAAATTTAAAAACTTCACACCATGTGACCTTCACTAACGCTTGAAGAAAAGAATCACCACCTTTATCATGCATAGACAACAGCTGCAACATCCCTACTCACATCATCAGTGCGCAAAGAGTACATGCTGGTTGTACAAAAGTTAGTACACGATTAGAAACAACATACTGAGTTTCTATCACATTTCGGAGGTGAGGATCAAACTCAGATAGCTTTGCTACTGAAATAAATACATGGGTCAAAGCATGGTACGGTGTGTACTATTACAATCGGCAATTAGTACTATGGATTAGGATTATGGCGCTTCTTGTGAAGAAGAATTATACACGTTTGGAAGATTCTACATAAATTTTGGCATGAAATCCATGCACTTTTGAATCGAATGCATGCACTCACTGATTTTCCTGCAAGCTCTCTCTCTCTCTCTCTCTCTCTCTCTCTCTCTCTCTCTCTGCTACGCGTGAAGGACTGCTGATGGTGGGCTGCTGATGCTCGCGCTCACACTGCCCTGAGGCTCGCGCTGCCCACATGTCCCGCGCAGTCCTACGCGTAGCAAGTCAAGCTGTTCTACGCGTAGCAAGTCCAGCAGTCCTACGCACGCCCCAGCTGTTCTACGTGTAGGAAGTCAATATCTCCAACGTTCAAATTTATTTCAATTTTAAGCCTTAAGGTAAATTTTAATTTTAAAGAGATTTTAAGCCTTCTCTTTGCGTTCAAGTTTAAAGAGATTTAAGGCCTTAAGGTAAACTGGTTAAGTTTGCCATACTCTCAGTCCCTCACCCTAGTACCCTAGTAGCCTACCCCACATTTGGGGCTCGGGTTCGATGGACCCGCCTACCGAAAGGGAAGGGTCGAGTGTAGATAGCTACACCACCCCAAAAAAAACAACGGCTACTTTCAAACGAAGAAACAAAGATACTATACTATCACCAGGATCCTTACGCGTTGGGAAAACCTCCAGGATACATGATGAGCTACAGATGGAGAAGGTCCAGGTGATGCTCAAATCAGAGCTAAACTATATGAGGGATGACATCAGGAAGGAAATGCACGCGAACGCTGAGAGCTACAGGAACTCCATGTATGGAGACATGATGAGAGAACTAAGGAGAGAGATCCGGGGGATACAGAATGAGGAAATTCAGATCGTGAAAACGGAATTACGAAACCTAATCAAGGCCGAAGTAAATGTAACAAAATGCGTTATGCAAAAGAAACTCGATGAGGCAGTAGCAAGTTTTGAAGCATGGAGAACAAATATGGAAAAGCACATGGAGGAAAAAGATGCAATAATCGAGGAGCTAAAAGGAGAACTTGCGGCTTGCAAATCTGCAACTAAGGAGAAGGGAGACTACCAACCTTCAGTGCTGAAGGAGCTCGAGGACATGAAGGATCATATGAAAGCTCTACGGGAAGGAGATGAACAGAAATCGAAAACGGCATCTTCATGGGCGGAACGTCTTGTTAAGACACAAGAAAAGGTTGATGAAGCAGAGAAATCGATTGAGGATGCGAAGAAAGGGAAGGCCCAGATGCCTGAGACCACACCTACTTCCACCATTATTAATATGACCATTGAGGAAGAGCAGAAAGGAAGAATCGGGCTCTGCATGTGCGGGTCACAGGAGTCAAAGACAAAGAGAATGTAGATGAAGAAGTGAGGGAACTGCTACAACGCATGGGCATCACAGAGCCTACTCACACAAGTGCATGGAGAGTGGGCAAGAAAGGAATCGATGAGAAGGGAAACGTAAAGGATAGGGCACTTATTCTCCGCTTCCCGAATATAGAAATAAGGATAGAATTTCTAAAGAAGAGGCCAACTCTTAAGAAAACCGGTATTTTCCTGGGAGATGACCTTACATTGGCACAAGTGGCACACATGCAAGAGTTGATGCCAGAGATCAAGGCAACAAGAGAAAAGGGGAAAATCGCCTTTTATAGAGGAGGGAAAGTAGTGGTTCTGGAAAAGCGCTCATCATGACGGTGCGAGACCTATGGAGCGACGCTCCGGATAGCGGCGCGGAATTGTAATGGATCATGTAGGCTAGATGTAGGTGCCTTTGAAGACAGCTTTAGGGACAGAGACATAGTTTTCTACTCAGAGACACACCAGATACAGGGACAGCTTATGCCACATGTGAAGGGGTATTTATGGGAACAGCTGGTCGACCAGACAAGAGATCTATACGAGGTAGCCGGGGTTCAAGAGGAGTAGCAGTCTTATTTCAAGAGGAGCTGAAACCACTACTACAGATTATCACGAAAGATGAACAAGAAAGGTATATGTGGGTGAGAATGAGAGCCGAGACAGGTAGATTTCTATATATCGCTATATGCTACTTCCCTCCAAGTACATCAGTCTACTCCTCACCTAAAGGACAGTCCCCTTCTCCATATTGAATAATGACATATAGGATTTCTCTAGAGATGGAGACATCGTTCTCTTAGGAGACTTTAATGCCAGAACGGCCAACTCTCAAGCAGTATTCTATGATACTTCTGAGGAAATGCTCAGAGAAGTGGATTTATCACAGGAGGGGCTTACTAGAAACTCACAGGAAAGAACACACTGAATATGGGAGACACATGGTTTGGCCATACTTAATGGTCTAGAGAATTTCCCTTTATCTGGGGGATTCACATGCTTCCCGCACAGGCATGGGGCCAGTACAGTGGATTATGTCATGACTTCACCAAGCTTTATTTCTAGTATCGAGGACTTTAAGGTGGGACCCAGACCGGTTGGGATTGCAGTGGATCATGCTCTCTTGACCTTATCAATCTCCTTCCAATACAATGCCTCTCAAGTACTAAGGAAGAAGACGCACACAAGAGATACTTTCACACCAGAGACTGATTCAGTCTATGTGGAATAGATCTATAATAGGATGTGGGCAGCCGAGCCAGTATATATTGTAGAGGAGATTACTTCTCAGCTAACAGAGATACTACATGGAGCAGCACAAGAGGCATACCCACATACTCAGCCTGATCAGAAGAGAGGATCTGGGAACATGCCTCAAAACAGTTGGTACGACGAGGAATGCAGAGAGACGAGAACCCAGGTCCAGAAAGAGCTTACACTTGGGATCATCACATATAAGCAGTCTCGGATTGCTCTTCGGCGTATAGTACGTCGCAAGAAAAGGGCATTTTTAGACAAACTGGAGAGGGATTTATATCAGCTCTTCTTGAGTCAGGACTCACATGAGGCCTGGCGTTTATTTCACGAGCACTCATCGCCTCCGACAATTACTTCTCTTGAGATTTGGGGTCAATATGTAACATCATTATATATGGTATCTGGACAGCCTCCATTACCAGATCCGCTAGAGCCATGCCCTACTACTAGTACTTTCTTTACTACGGAAATGGTGGAAAAATCCATTGATAAGATGAAGACAAGAAGAGCATATGATCATGAGCGTCTAGTAGCAGAACATCTGATCCATGCAAAGGATCTACTTTCAGAAGTCCTTGCTCGTCTGTTTAATCGGGTCATGTGTGAAGGATTACCTGAATCTTGGAAATTATCTACTATCGTACCTATTTTCAAGTCAGGGGATCCTATGATACCCGGGAACTACCGTACCATTATGGTGGGTCACACATTGACCCGATTGTATGCATCCATTTTGGAACAAAAATTGAGTAGATGGGCAGAGAATGAGGGTAAGGGCAACAGGACAAGCTGGATTCAGGAGGGGTTATTCCACTCTAGATCATATTCTTACGCTCAGAGCCATTATTGAGGAAGGAAGAGCAAGCGGGAGAAGGATGTATTGTTGCTTTGTGGATTTTCGGAAAGCTTTTGATACAGTACCAAGGGCCAGATTGATGCACAGAATGCAAGAGTTAGGGGTCCCCAAAGAGATTATCTGGGGGATCATGGCCTTATACGGGTCAGTAACTGGTTATGTACGTACTCCAGAAGGGGATTCCGACATTGTTCATTCCACCGTTGGAGTAAAGCAGGGATGCCCACTGTCCCCTACTTTATTTGGTATGTATATAGATGAGGTATTAGATTACATTGATAGAGAGGGTGACAGAGGTGCTCAACTTGCAGGGTCATGGATCCCTTTGTTGTTGTATGCAGATGATATTGTATTGATAGCAAAATCACTAGATGGAATGCAGAGGCAGTTAGATGCATTACATAAATTCGCGGAGGACAGCGGATTGTCGGTGAATTTGGGTAAAACCAAAGTAATGGTGTTTAACACCACACTGCAGTGGGTTAGGAGATCGGCACCTACATTTGCATATGGCCAGGATACAGTAGAGTACACAGATGCATATACATACCTTGGTGTGGTATTTACAGGACCGAAGTTTACTCTTAAGAAAGCAGCGGATGCTAGATTGTCCAGAGCCTCTGCGGCCTTGGGAGGGTTGGAGAGGATGTGTTCACAAGTGTAGTTTCAAGAACCAAGAACAAAACTTTGGCTCTTTGATACTGTGGTGGCTTCGGCTATGCTTTATGGGGTCCAAATTTGGGGACCATCTGTGGATCAGGATAATTGGAAGTCAATGGAGAGACCGTTGGTATCTATGATTTCCCGAATGATTAGAGCCAAGGCCTCCGTACCACAGGCGATTATCCGAGCGGAACTAGCTGCCCCTCCGATAGAAATTGAAGCTCTTACCAGATCAGTGTCCTTTATACATGGTTTGTGGGATACAAATAATTGCCGATATACTAGATTGTCCCTCGAATCCTCTCGACAGTTAGCAATGAAAGGAGATACATCATCCTGGTATGCGCAACTGTCCTCGTGGTTTCAGAGACATGGGTTGAGTATGGAAAGATTACCCCCCTTCCAATACTCTCTTGAGGCTCCATCACTGGCAATCACACGAACGGAGATTAATAAAATCATCCGCCAGGATCTTATACAGTTGGACACTAAGAGGACATGGGTAGACCCTACACAAGAATTGGGCACGAAGATGGCCGACTACAAAGAAAACTTCCTACAGCTAGCTGAAGATGGTTTTGTGATTCGCCCGAACTACATGGATACCCACCTGTCTCATGGTTTGAGATGTGCTATTGGTCAGATTCGTACATCCTCACACCAGCTGGAAATTGAATTTGGCAGATTTAGGGGAATCCCACCTGAGAGCAGAATTTGCAAGTTATGCGGAATGGAGCCGGAGACAGAATTACACTACATATGCCATTGCACCGTATACTATGAGATACGTGGGCGTTTCCATTGCCTATTTAAAGAAGGCTTTGGACCTCTAGATAAAGTCATGCAATACCAAGATCAAAGGTGCTTAGGCCTGTACCTACTGGAACTACATCGGCACAGGGATAATCTAATGAGAAGAAAAAGAGCACTACAACCTCAGAGGCAGATCACAGATTTCTTCGGATTGAGAGAAGCAGGAATGGAAGGAGAAGCAAGAGGCCAGCAGCGAGCACAAAGGAGTACCCACATTCATACCAAAGGCACCCTCATTGACACGGCGATTGAGCTTAGGAAATCGAGACCACCACGACCGAGATGCAAAAGCACACTTCACCAGAGGAGACTACAACAAAGGATTAGAAGCATTCTAGTCAGACACCCAGAATGCTCCTAAGAAGTTTATCTAATACTTTGTATTTAGTTTTTTGCATTTATTTTCACACTCTCACACTTTTCAGACATTGTACCAGATTCACCACTTTTGTATCAGTTTGGTCTCATAGGTCACTCTGACCTTTTGAAGACGTTAATATAACAATTCATTTCATTTCTCTCTCTCTCTCTCTCTCTCTCTCTCTCTCTCTCTCTCTCTCTCTCTCTCTCTCTCTCTCTCTCTCTCATCGATCGTAGAAGACTCACATAAAAAGCATGGTGAGTCCTCCAAGTTTCTAGCAACTTTAGTTTAAAGCATTCATCATTGATTTTTTTAAGAATTGAAAGGGTCCATAGTATCTCATACTTGGATTTCGATAAAGATTCATCTTTCTTATTCTCAAACTTAAGAAGCAGCCAATCACCTTGCTTTAACTCAAAGTCGCAGCAATCATGCGATGCCTGTCTGCTGCTCTCTTATACCATTCTTGAGGCTTCTTTACAAAATGTGGCTACATCCTCTACAAAATGATCTACCTAAAGTGCACAGACTAGATGGAACCACCCTCAACTTTCTCAAACGGTGCCTTCCCATTATGTACATATGGTGCTGTAGCAAACTCCACCAATGGCAACTACTTTTCCCACTTATGACCAGGGATGTAACATTTCAACAAGTCCAATACCATTGAGTTGGTAATCTCTCACTGCTCACGATTTGTGGATTGAACAAGGAAAACAACTTGAGTATCGTACCCAAATTCTCACACACTGCTCTCCAAAATACTGATAAATGTAGGGTCTTTGTCTGACACAACAGATTTAAACATCCAATGAATCTGAAAGATCTGTGCAATGAACAGTTTAGCCGAATAATCCAGCTTCACTATCTTCTTTATTGGTACAAAGTGAGCTTGTTTATGGAATCCCGCGCGCGCACCAAGCGAAGGCCAGACTGCAGAGGGCAGAGAATTGGGTGAAGAGGGGGCAGCGAATTGTACTCACGCTGGTTGCAATTGCCCATAGCACTGGCTGTTTGTAATCTTTTTTTTATAAAAAGATTTGGTACCCAATGGGTACCCACTTAAGTTAATTGGGCGGCCGGTCAAGGCCCTTTAAAATTTTGAAGGGTTGCCCTCTTTTAAAATTCAGCGCTGGCTTCTTTTATAAAACGTACGCTGGCTGGTTCTAATTTGCAGCGCAGCCTCTTATTATGCCTTGCGAAGCGTTGCTTGACAAAGAGGTGTCATCGAGGGCTGGCTGTGCTGAGGATGCCCCTTGAGGCGGGCGCCCTTTGGGTGAGTTAGACCATGTGGGGAGTCACCAACGAAGAGACACCGCGAAGGGGTGCAAAGCAGCCTGCCTAAAATTTCAGCCCGTCGGAGCAAGGAGTCCGCCAAGGGGTGCTCACGGGTACTCACAGGTTCACAGGTACTCCTTAGCACTTTGAAAAGGCACACACTTCCGCTCTTATCCATGCAGCAGCACGCGAATCACACATGCACATAGCCATGCTGCTGTTTCTGGGTGACCGTATTATATTTTTTTATACAAGAACATAAGTAATTTATGTTACCTCATATCGAGATGTGTGCGTAAGCCACCGTTCTTCCGATTCCATACATCGCCCGGAAGGGGGGATAGAGTGTAGTGTCAAGGGTGAGAGGCTCACAACCGTAGGGTCCCGGGAAAAAATTTTGCTCTGATACCACTGTGAAGATTCTAGGTACTAATCCTTTATTAAGTATTTAAACTCATGATTAAAACTTAAGAAACTGAACTCAACTCAAAGAAAGACTCAGAAGACTCTGTGTTTGATTGATTGATTGAAAGTGTGATACAAGGGCTCCTTATATAGGAGACGAAGAGACATAAATGAAAAGACACATCTCTTGGTGAAGAGACGTGACTTTAGATGTAAAGACACATCCTTTCGGCAAAGAGCTGCAACCATTGGGCGAAGAGTCGCACCCGTAGAGCGAAGGGGTGTGACCAGTCGTCGAAAGAGTGTGGCTTCTGGCGAAGAGGCACGTCTCTTGGGCGAAGGGGTGTGACCATCCAAGCGCAGGGGTCCTCCTTGGCATGGCACTTCGCGTATCTGCATCAATGAGTAAGTATTGTAATGTAGTTAAGTCACAAACGTGACACAAAATGTTCTCCCATCTCATTTGTTTCTTTGACAACTTCGGCCAAGACAAGTATTTAAACTCTGATGATATGTGTGCATTGTACAATCTACACAAAGCAAGTAATGTTTCCATCAACTCAAAGCATGTAGTAATCTACTGATTACTCGCTGCTGCTCACGCTCCTCCCTCACCATCGCTACCCCTTACCCCCCCCCCCCACCCCCCCATCAGCTCACTCTGCCCCCTGCCCTTTCGCCCTCGCTGCCCCCTCTCCTCACGCTCTCGCCATCGCCATCTGCCCCACCCTGCCCGCCCTTGCCTCGCGCTGCCCCTGCAGGCTGCTGGGCTGAGGTAGCCCGCATGGCGTCCTGCCCAACGCTCCTCGCTCATCTCCCCCCCCTCCCCTTCTACTGTCGCTCGCTGGTTTGCTCACTTGAGCTTGCCCTTGGTGTTGTTTCCCAGTGGAAGCGACTTAGCCATTTGCCTCTTTTAGCTTCTTCTTCAACGCTCTCGTTCGCCTTCGCCCGTCTTCACAGCAGCAGACACAGATGGAGGATTCTGCTCCGCCACAGAGTGACTCCACTGAAGCCCCCTCGCCCGACCCTGCAAAACCCACCATCCAACTTGCTCTTTCGCCAACAGAGCAAGCGAGTTTAGAGGCAGAGGTGGCGCGCCTCCAGGCCACCTCTGTTATCTGCAAGATTCTCGGCACCACACCCAACAGAGGGGAGGTGCGTGATCTCCTCCAGGCCCGCCTTCTCGCAGAGGTGGGCAAGATCCTCAGTGTTCAACTTCTCTGACGGGACTACTACCAAATAGAGTTTGAGACTCCCGAGATGGCGTCCAAGGTCATTGCGATGAGCCCCTTGGCCATCCGAGCAGTTCGAGCACACTTTCGACAGTGGCGCCATGGTTTCGACCCAGCTATCGACGTTCTTGTCAAGGAGGCAGGCCTGCCCATCTCAGTCTGCTTCCCCGGCTTGGGGAGGGAGTACCTTCCGCTCCTTTCCAGGATAGGCTCAGCGATTGGGACTGTCTTGGAGACACCTCGCACGGCAGCCTCTGTAGCTGCCAAGGCGGCAGGCATACCCACAGTGCATGTTCTGGTTAGGGACACCCACACTCTCCCGAAGGTCATCCTACTACCTCGGGTGAGTGGAGGTTGGTTCCGTCAGAGGGTGGAGTATTCGGGCCTCCTGAATCAGTGTTTCATTTGCAGACAGATGGGCCATTTGGCAAAGGCATGTCCTCATAGGAGACCTCGACCTACAGCACAAGCACAGCCTCCCAAGGCTGAGCATGCCCAACAGCCAGATACACAGGACGCACAGGCTGTTACCTCGACTGAGACTAGCGATCAGACAACTAACGGTTGGCCTCCAGGCTCCCGCCCCTCCTCTCTCCCCAATGAGGCCCACTGCCTCATCTCCCGACCCCTCCTCTCTCCACCTTCACCTCCCGGCCCCTCCTCTCTCCACCTTCGCTTCCCGCCCCTCCTCTCTCCCCGATGAGGCCCACTGTCTCATCTCTCGACCTCTCCTCTCTCTCCACCTTCACCTCCCGGCCCCTTCTCTCTCCACCTTCGCTTCCTGCCCCTCCTCTCTCCCCGATGGGACCCACAGCCTCATCTCCCGACCCCTCCTCCACTCCTCAGACGCAGGGGACTGGACACGCGTCTACTGCGAGGCGTTCTCTTGGTAGTGCTTTTGCTGCGAGCCATGTGGATCGAGAGGGACAGCCCCACTTGAGGCCGCCTTTTTGGTGCAAACTTCTCCCTTTGCATCGGTCCCTAGAGGTTTGACTAGCTTCGACATTCGCAGACGCTGAGACTTCTTCGACTACAGCTTCACACGCTTTCTGGGTGATTCTTCTCCTGCCCTCAAGGAGGCTTGCTTTCGAGTCCACGCCCTCTTTCTTGTAGCTAGAGGCATTGAGGCTTTGGACCCACCATCAGATTCATTTTCGAAGATACATCTTTGGATACGTCTCATTTGTCACCATTTATGTGCTGCTTACTGCGGATTTGGAAGGAATTGCGTCTTGCTTTGATTCGGCACCCGTCTTCTTGTGTCGAGGAGGTAGCGAGGCAGCCACTTGTTGTTACAGATTCAGGAGGGCATCAGGTAGACTGACGGACTCACATTGGCTCTAGATGGGATGATGGGCCAGCACGCTCTTTATGCAGTTGATGAGATGCTTACTTGGTTGGTGCACAGGTTATTGGCGCTACCTTCGGGATTCGTAGAGGGGTTGCTACTCATATCAGAGAGATTGATGGGGCTATTCCACCTGATTGGCATGGCTACATCAGGAGACACGCTCTTTTACCATCGCATCAAGGTTGGTGGGTGTATTTCGATCCTCACTCGAAAGTCCCAATTGTTGCACAACACGGAACTCTAGTATTTAGCATTGCCAAGACTGGCCATCATGGGTGTCACATTAGACTAGAGTTTCTAGGTGAGGTACCACCTAATCAGCAGTTGACTGCTTATTGGCAGCCTGTTAGAGTGGTAGGCTCTTTTGGGAGGAGATCATCTATTGACCCTATTTTCACTTATGAGGAGGCACTACTTTGGGGATTGTGGATTTGGCAAGGAAAGCCCCTTGTTCAATTGGGCTGGGATCATCAGGAGTGGCAGTGACCTTAGTTGCACAATGATGGAGCCCCTCTATCCTTTTTGAGTACATTGTATCCCTTAGGAGGAGGCTTCTATTGCGGCCCCGACGCCCACCTCACCCTCCATGCCAGTCATAGGTACAACAAGATCAGCACATCCTCTCAGCTTTCCAGCGACGTTTTGGTCTTGCATTTGGACCTTCAGGATCAGCTGCACAATATCTTTTTTCGTGTGGATGATAGCGCACGCAAGATTGCATGTCGACACTTGGGCTGCAATCACTGGTCATGATCCGACTTGTCAGAGATGCGGTTTAGAGCCCGAGTCATTGAGGCACTGTTTCTGGGTTTATCCAAATGTGCAACCAGTGGGGATGGCAGTTTGTTGTTTGTTGATTAGAGTGGGCATCCATGATGGGTTCATGACATGGGGCAGTTGTATGGCTTTTGCAATTTCTGAGGTCACACACCTTTTTTCAAGGCTTGCCGACAGATCCAATCTTCGTGCTTACTTCCTTAGGATATAGACCGGTGACTCTAAAGATGATCCGAGATGGCGGCCACCAGTTGGACTTCTACCAGCAGGACAGAGGTTTCACTACGATATGCAGCATCACGCTTTGGATGATGCAGAAGGCTCGATGTGCTCACATTCTGGGAGCACGGTCCTCCCCTACATCCACCATTTTGACAGCCATTTGATCTGAGCTACTGCATACTCTTCGTGGTCAGAGGGATACTTCAGCCAGAAGCGGAGTAGCGTAGATGGGCAAAGTCTTCACACATGGGCAAGATCGCTAGTTCTTTTCACTTGGGATCATGCCCAGCATGGCACTATGCACCTCCCTAGTGGTTCATTTTACACTCATCATACAGACCACCTTGACATTTACATAGCCTACACTTTGTTATCTCACTTTTGTACTTCCTCTGGGTGATAGGCCACTGAGTATCTTTAGAGGTCTATTTTGTACACAGAACACAGCCCCTTTGAGAGAGAAATGAAATGAAATGAAATGTTATATTAACGTCTTCAAAAGGCCAAAATGACCTATGAGACCAATGAGTTACAAAATAGTGAATCTAATACCATGTCTGGGTACAAAAGAACTAGAAGTGGAACAAAATACTACTACTACTACTACAATCTAAACCTACGTGGGTGTAGCAGCTGATACAATAGGTACCCGGTAAACTGGATGTAACAGTGTGTGAAACAAAGATGGAAGAAATGGTGAGGATCCATCCTCATCTGCACTCTGGATGTCGAGAGAGTATGGCTCGAATCTTCTGTTGTAGTCTCCGTCGATGCTGTGTAGCTCCTCTCCTCAGTCGCGGTCGTCTGTATCTCTGTAGCTCCAATGCTCGGTCGATGAGAGTGCCAGTAGTGGTCGAATGAGTGTGGGACGAGCTCTGCAGTGGTGGCTGATCCTCTGGCTATCCCATATCTAGTGAAAAGAAATCTGTAATGTGTCTCTGGGACTGCCTCTCTCTAGCTCTCCCCAGTAAAGTGTCTCTATACCTGTGTAACTCAAGTAGATATAGTCCAAGACATCTCTGATCTTCATAACTCATGACCCTAGATAGAGGACCAAAACCCTCTCTGAATAAGCAGTGGAAACGCCCCCGTATCTCATAGAACACTGTGCAATGACATATGTAGTGCAACTCTGTCTCTGGCTCTCGCTTGCATAATCAGCATATCCTGCTGTCTGATGGTATCCCTCTGAATCTACCAGTCTCAATCTCGAGCTGATGTGAGGATGTGCGTATCTGACCAATGGCACAACGCAAACCATGAGACATATGTGTGTCCATGTAGCTGGGTCGAATCACAAACCCATCTCCTGTGAGGTGGAGAAGATGCTCTCTATAGAAAGCCATCTTCGTGCTCAACTACTGAGGCGGCTCTATCCATGTCCTCCTGGTGTCGAGCTGGATCAGGTCCTGACGAATGAGTCTAGTGATCTCCACCCGTGTAAGAGACAGCGAGGGTGCCTGAAGAGAATACTGGAAAGGGGGCAACCTGTCCATGGTGAAGCCATGCGTCTGAAACCATGAAGTCATCTGTGCATACCAGCATGAAGTGTCCCCCTGTAGAGCTAACTGTCTGGAAGACTCAAGGGCCAGTCTAGCATATCTGTCTCTAGTAGTATCCCATAGGCTGTGCACAAAGGACACTGATCTGGTAAGCGCCTCAATCTCCATGGGGGGGGCAGCTAGCTCTGCTCGAATGATCGCGTGAGGTACGGAGGCCTTGGCTCTAATCAATCGGGAGATCATAGATACCAAGGGCCTCTCCATACGTCTCCAACCATCCTGGCCTACAGAAGGTCCCCATACCTGTACCCCATACATCATAGCTGAGGCTACTAAAGTATCAAAGAGCCATAACTTTGTCCGAGGTTCCTGGAACTGAACCTGCGAACACATCCTCTCCAAGCCTCCCAAGGCCGCATAAGCTCTGGTCAGTCTAGTCTCTGCTGCTCTCCCCAAAGAAAACCTCGGCCCAGTGAAGACTATCCCAAGGTAAGTGTATGCATCTGTATACTCCACAATCTCTTGACCATACGTGAAGGTCGGTGCCGATCTCCCGATCCACTGCGTTGTGGTGTTAAACACCATGACCTTGGTTTTACCAAGGTTTACAGACAATCCACTATCCTCTGCAAAACTGTGTAATGCATCCAACTGTCGCTGCATACCCTCTGGTGAGTCAGAGATCAAGACAATATCATCAGCATATAACAACAATGGGATCCACGTCCCTGCCAGCTGGGCACCTCTATCACCCTCTCTGTCAATGTAATCAGACACCTCATCAACATACATACCAAATAGAGTAGGAGACAATGGGCAACCCTGTTTCACCCCGATAGTGGAGTGAACTAAGTCAGATATCCCCTCTGGGGTGCGTACATGTCCCATCACTGATCTGTATAAAGCCATAATCCCCCAAATCAACACTGTGGGCACCCCCATCTCCTGCAGTCTGCGCATCAGTCGAGCTCTCGGTACCATGTCAAATGCTTTGCGGAAATCCACAAAGCTACAATAAATCCGTCTCCCATGTGACCTGCCCTCCTCAATGATAGCTCTGAGTGTCAGAATATGGTCAAGAGTGGAGAAACCCCTCCTGAAACCTGCCTGTCCCTTTGCCCGTACACCCTCACCCTCTGCCCAGTTACTCAACTGCTGCTCAATAATGGATGCATACAATCGTGCCAGTGTGTGTCCAACCATAATAGTGCGGTAATTTCCAGGCTCTGTAGGATCACCTGCCTTGAATATAGGCACAATAGTAGACAACCTCCAAGTCTCAGGTAATCCCTCACACATGGCACGATTGAACAACACTGCAAGAACCTCCATCAGCATATCCCTAGCATGTATAAAGTGCTCCGCTACTAGACCGTCATGATCGTAAGCCCTCCTGGTCCTCATCCTGTCAATGGCTCTCTTTACCATCTCAGTGGTAAAGAAGGTGCTCGTAGGTGGACATGGCTCTGTAGGATCTGGAAGGGGATCCTGCCCAGGAACCGTATATAACGATGTCGCATACTGGCCCCACACATCAGGAGAAGTAATCACTGGGGGAGGGGAGTGCTCATGGAAGAGTCGCCATGCCTCGCCTGAGTCTCTACTCAAGAACAACTGATACAAGTCTCGCTCCATCTGGGCAGGTAAGCTCGTTTCTTCTTTCGCACAAGGCGCCGGAAAGGAATCCGCGACTGTCTGTAGGTGATGACTCCTAAATGAAGATCCCTCTGAAGCTGGGCTCTCATCTCTCTGCACTCCTCATCATACCAACTATTCTGAGGCATGCTCCCAGAATGTCGCCCCCGATCCGGTTGAGTGTGTGGGTATGCCTCTGATGCTGCATCATGTAGTGTCTCAGTCAGTAAAGTAGTGCACTCCTCTACTGAGAGGCCTGGAGCAACTGTGCATAGACGATCCCAGATCGCCTCTGTATAAACCGAGTCAGTCTCTGGTGTAAATGTATAACGGGTGTGTGACCTGCCTCCTGATTTCTGGGCTGTACTAAACTGAAAAGATACGGACAGTGTCAAGAGAGCATGATCCACTGCTACGCCCACTGGTCTGGCTCCCACTGTGAAATCCTGAATACAAGGAATAAAGCTCGGCTGTGTCATAACATAGTCCACTGTACTGGCCCCATGTCTGTGTGGAAAGCATGTGAAGCCTGCTGCTCCAGGAAACCGCTGTAAGCCATTAAGTATGGCTAGCCCATGTGTAGTCGTCATCTCCGTGAGGTATCTACCATACTCAGTCTGCTCTCTGTCATGTGAGCATCTGTCAAACCCCAGCTCACCCACATCCAACTCTCTAAGCATCTCATCTGAAGTGTCATAGAAGACTGTCTGACAGTTGCCCGTTCGAGCATTGAAGTCTCCTAGGAGGATGATATCACCATCCCTAGAAAACTCCCATATATCATCATCTAGAATTGAGAAAGGCGACTGCCCTCTGGATACAGCATATACTGACGTACTGGGGGGGAAGTAACATATAGCAATATATAGAAATCGACCTGTGTCAGCTCTCAGCCTCACCCACATGTATCTAGCCTGATCATCTCTCCGTACAATATGTAGTAGTGGCTGTAGCTCCTCCCTAAACAACACCGCTACTCCTCCTAAACCTCTACTCCCATGCTCAGATCTCGTGACTGTTCTGT
This sequence comes from Adiantum capillus-veneris, assembly GCF_014529385.1. NCBI lineage: Eukaryota > Viridiplantae > Streptophyta > Polypodiopsida > Polypodiales > Pteridaceae > Adiantum > Adiantum capillus-veneris. The sequence continues at coordinate 107,278,875 of NC_140938.1, read as the reverse complement.
GGGCTGTCTCCCATTTGTATCCCACCACATGTGGCAACAGTTGGCCAGGGGCCTGGTGAGTCTCTGAAAAGAAAACAATGTCCTTGTCTCTGAAACTGTCCTCAAAGGCACCAACATCCAACCTCATAGACCCATTACAATTCCAAGTCGCCATCCTCAATGTGGTCCCATAGGTCTCGCACCGTCATGTAGAGCGCCGCTCTACAATCACCACCCGACCATCTCTGTAAAAGGCCATCTTCCCCTTCTCCCTTGCCGCTTGAATCTCGGGCATTACTTCTCTCATATGCGCAAGTTGTGAGAGAGTGAGATCATCGCCTAAGAAAATACCTGTCTTCTTGAGAGTAGATCTCTTCCTCAAGAATTCCTTCTTCTCTTCCAATGAAGGGAAGCGTAGTATGAGAGCTCTTTCCTTTGAAGATTCTCCGGGGCCCTCACTCTTCTTGCCCACTCTCCATGCCTTTGTGTGTGAAGGCTTCTCCACCCCCATCATTGATGTGAGGCTTGTGACCTCTTTTTCCACATTGTTTATGTCCTTGAGGCCGGTTACCCTCACATGTAGAGCCCGCATCCTCCTTCTTTGTTCCTCTTCGAGGGTCATGTTGATAAGAGTGGGTGTACAAGGAGCTTCCTTACCTTTCCCTTTCTTGGCAACCTCAATCCATTTTTCGGCCTCCTCTACTTTCTTTTGCGTTTCGGATATGACCGCGGCCCATGACTTCTTCTCCTCATTGATGTTGTCAATTTCTTCCCTCAAAGAGGGCTGAAATTCCCCCTCTTCAAGCCCATTTTTTGACCGTGTTTCCAACACTTCTTTGTGGAGGTCCAAAATGCTATTCTCCAACGTGGCGATCTTGTTGAGAAGATGATCCTTCTCGTCCTTCCACCTCTTCTCCTTTTCTTCATTTTCTCGGAGGAAAACGGTCTTCGCGTTCCTCCAATCTTCCATCTCTTTTCTCCATGCTTTCATTTCCAATTCAATGATGGAAATTCGTTTGGAGTGAAGCATATATTTGAGTTTGCTTGTTGCCATAGGTGAGGTTGGGGATGACATGAGAGAGAGAGAGAGAGAGAGAGAGAGAGAGAGAGAGAGATGGGTTTGTTCGTTTCTCTTTTCTCTGAGATTTCCCAAGAGAGATATACCATAATAAAAAGATGCGTGTCTTTGCACATGCGTTCATGCATGAATATATGTTACATGGCGTCTTCACCAAATATAGCTCAATTGTCAATTACTACAGAATCAACAAGCTCATCTCATGATACTCATGGCAGTTAGACAAAAAACTTTACCTGCAAGACCTCCACCCAGCAATTTGCACATCTCATCAATTGCTGCCCGTTCGCGCCTACTTTTCTCTTGTTTAGGAATTCCATCTGAGGGTGTTATATCGCCAACTATAGCTGCACAAGATTTATCAAAATCAATCTACAGTAACAAGAACAAAAAGGTTGTCTTAACCACTCATATATTGAAAAAGAAAATAACAGCAGTCTCATAGCAAAAGGTGCATAACTGTAAACTAGGTGCTAAGAGAGAGCAAGAAAGAAAGGAAAAGCTATTTAAATTCCGGTTGTCACAAAACGAAGCAAACGACATTATTAAGTACCCCTGATTTTTTGAAGTCTTCACGAAATAATAAATGTAGACAGAGGGAGAGTAAATATTACTCTCCCTCTGTCTACAAAAACGAAGCACATGACATTATTAAGTACGCCTGATTTTTTGAAGTCTTTACGATATAATAAATGTAGACAGAGGGAAGATTGTTTTATAAGCACATAAACTTGAAGGTGGGACAATATCCTACATTTGCATCCTTAGAGTAAAGGCAATCAACTGCGGATTTCTACTTCCTTCCCTCACGTCTGACTATAATCCATCACACTAGAACTAACTACTGAAGAACGTAGAAACATGGCTGGGTGTCACTGGGCCCTTCTTGCCATCCTCCAAAACTAGTGCAAGTGCAATAGTCTCTTTCATGTATCGCATCTCTCTTTACCCACTAGGCCTCGATGTCCCTTTCAGTTCCAAGGCAAATTTATGCACCTGAAAAAAGTTAGGAATGTGCTGAAGAACTTTCAAGACAGTCTCTATACACTTTGACTGCACAGGCGTCGTGTTATTTTGCGACAGGAAAAACCAAGCATCAAGAGTCTACATCTAACCAAATGTCATTGGCACGTTGGACCTTGGCCTTGTTGTCATCTATACTGCATAAACGGAAGTATTGCATCTGCAGCATGAGTAGGCAGTGACCTGTTAATACTTGGGAGGGCTTAAAGTCCTTAAGCTGGCACTCTGGTCGCTAGCTAGCATGCTCCCAGGTCCTGCCTTGTGATGATACATGCCCAAGAGACCTATGCATACTCACCCTGTGCTTGATTTTGTTTCTCTGTCATCAGATTTTACCTCAACCAATCTTTGCAATTGTCCCAAGAGCGTTTTCAAAGTGTCTTCCATCAACTGCATTTTCACTAGTGTTTTCATTGGAAGTTTGAGGCGGCAACTCCTCTCCCGTCCATCCTGTTCGTCAAACTCAATTTGAACTTTCATTGTGTTTTTTTGGCAAAACAAAATAAGCCTCAAACTAGACACGCCAGAGAATAAACTGCAACTTCGAATTATGCATAGCAAACTCAACCAACAAATGAACCACAATAATTATCATACACATTGCATAAACTCAAGAGTAACTATCCAATGAACCAGAATCAATCTCCCATGCAGAAAACGGTGTAAAAAAAGGAAAAATAAGGAGACACTGTATCTGTCATCCATATATGTCAATATCTCACACATATTACTGCCCCCAACACATGATCTATGGTCCACTTACCCTTGCTGCCTGTGACCTTGGTCTAGCTTCAAGCTTAATCTTATCTGATGGTGGCCTTCCGTATCGACCAACTTCTGAACGCAAAGCTGCTATTAGAAGGCCTTACAGCTAAGGATGGAAGGGGACCACCAACCATGCTAACTTCAAATGCAGTTTCAGGCAGTCGGAAGAAGGGCCTTCTAGAGGTGTCGATTACTGCCCTCGAATGTTATAAATGTCAACAAATATAGTATTGGAAGCCACGGGTAATTAAGGTCGATTATCTACACACCAAGCGGATTCAAGTCCTAAAGAATGAGATAATTGGCCACGTACATGTAGGTGGGTTAGACACAATCAACACTGAATAATAGAAGAATCCTAAACAAGGGTTCTTCGACACACTTTGGTGACTCAAGCACTCTTCTCAAAACCTCAAGCTCTAATAAAAATTGTGGCCTTTTGTCACAACATAGTGGCATGACCATACCTGACCCATGAGGACTAGAGCAGAGGAAGAGCCAGCTGGAGCCGGAACCCCGCGACCAATTCCGGGTCCGGCAGCGCGTGAATTGCAATGGGATTCGTGGTAGGTCGTACGGACATTGTTGATGTGGCAGGTGTATGAATGGCTACTAGCATGGCAGTTCTACACGTTGGGTGCTTTATTGGCATCAGCTTTTGCTTTCAGATTATTTTTAGTGCTTTGGGGGCTGAGTGCCTCTAAATATGAGGCCAGCGAGCCATTAGCACTCAAATTATGTGAGTGGGCTCACACGGGCAGTTGTAACCCGCAACTTTGAGCAATAAAATGAAGGAAGTACCGTAAGGGGCGCCTCTTCGAGGGGCCAACACTTTTGAGTGGTGAACTCTGCCCCACTTTTCTCCAATGTTTATCTTTTCCTTAGAGTTTGTTGTTTTCGGTCAGTTTATGATATTGTCACATTGTTTTATCACCTTGTAAGGTGCCTTGCTAAACCTTGGAAGGAGACAAAGAAGCAGAAGAAATCCCAACTTATAAAGTTATGTCGAGTGGCCCAAGGGGTTAGGATACCCTACCAACTTATGGAGCACTTGTTGAGGGGCCTAAAATCCAATTATCAGTAGCTTGGACTCTGGAGCTGATTTCTGCGTTTTGCGATGACAGCTTTTGAGAGCAGATGCTTTTAGGATTCAGTGCTTTTGGACATGATGCTTTTGGGGCTTGCTTTTGGAAATTGGAATCCCTTATACTCTTTATAAGTGCCTAGAGGGCCACTTCTCACAGAGCATCTGGACGTAGAGTCTTGGAGAGAGTTGAACCCTCGGGAGTTGTACCTTTGTAAGTCAGTAATAAAGAAATACCGAAAGGGGCGCCAATCTTTGGGGCCAATGTGTGTCTTGGCTCAGAACTCCGCCGCATCGTGTCATCTTCTCTCTCAGTTATTCAAGTTACCGGGGAACGCCTCCTAGCCCCCGTTCCGGCGTTCCGGGGGGCAGTTCTCTTCCCGAACGTTCCGGAACGTCCCGGAATGTCTGACATTCCGGGTGGCAAATGCAAACCGGAACGGCCGTTCCGGAACGTTCCGAAACGCCTCCGGACCGTTCCGGAATGCCCCTGGAACGGCCAACGGCTACAAACAAATTTGGCAAAAATTGAAAAAATTGAAGTAAATGTTTGGGCTTCTTTTGAAAGTGTGCAAGGCCTCAAGGACTCATAAAATGCACCCCCCTTCCCCTTTCTCTTCACAAGCTAATCCTCAAGGCTCAAGCTCTCCCTCTCACTCTCAAGATCTCTCCCTCTCAAGACTCACTCTCTCAAGGCTCAAGGCTTCAAGGCTTCAAGCTCTCTTCCTCTCCCTCCCACTCTCTCAAATCTCTCCCTCTCCCTCTCTCTCTCTCTCTCTCTCTCTCTCTCTCTCTCTCTCTCACATCATCTAGTCATAGCAAGGTTGAATGGTCTTCAAAACGAGGTTTTTTGTGAGTATTAGAGTCAAAGCACTCTAATACTCCTTGTATTTAAACACAAGGAGCTAAAAATTGCACTATTTGGGTGTTTTTTATACCTCCCGTTCCGCGACGTTCCCGTTCCGGACCCCTAGCCGTTCCCCCGTTCCGCGGGGATCCCGTTGCCGTTGCCGTTCCCGTTCCGCGTTCCGGGTAACTATGGTTTTGAAGTACTAAAAAAGTGTTTCCAAGTGTCCAGTAGCAATTGCAATTGTGTGTACCTCGGGTCTATCCATTGGGACATGTTAGATCTATGCCGGTCACTTGTCACAGCAATTTGTTATCAGCATGGAGAGCCTCTCTCTCTCTAGTACTAAGGTACCCAGACATTGTAACAAATTCACCACTTTTGTATCAATTTGGTCTCATAGGTCATTCTGGCCTTTTGAAGACGTTAATATAACATTTCATTTCATTTCATTTTCTCTCTCTTTGTGGCATTATACCATTGCTCAGCTTACCAGCCACCCATACGAATCGGTAGCACTCCTGTCTCAGTTTCTAGTTTGTAGTTTTCTTTATTTGTACCCAGACTTGGTACTAGACTCACCATTGTAATCAGTTTGGTCTCATAGGTCATTTTGGCCTTTTGTAGTCGTTAATATATCATTTCATTTCGTGTCACGCCGCAAATGAGCTCCCAACACCACTCTCTATCACTGCACCACTCCCGAGGGATGAGCTCTGTGGCAAGTTGTAGTGTAGGGAGTGTCACGGGGACAGACACCACGTGCCAACGGAAAAGAACAGACTAAACACTTTTAGCACTTTAAATAACACGATACTGAAAGAGAGAGAGAGAGAGTGCACGGCAGGGAGTGGCAGAGTTCCATCCCAAGAGAGCACTGACCGCACCTCCTCTGCAATCTGCATGCTGAAGAGTGCCAGAGAGGGTCCCCAAGGCTCATACTTAAAGGCCCAAAGCCAAAAAGCATCAAATATGAAAAGCTGACCTCAAAAAAACACTTTCCTAAAATTTCGGGATTTTCCTAAAAATCTGCCACGAATTGCGAAACGTCCGTACAAGTGCCACGTCATCATATTTTGTTGTGCAAAGTCTTCTGAGTGTGTTCTGCTTTATTTTTAATGCCTTTATGTCACTTGGGCCCCATCGGACGGGGTCCCGTAAGTTGGTGGGAACTCTTCTTTAAAAATAGGCCACTCATCAAGACTTTGTAAGTCTGTAAAACTTCTTCTTCTGCTGTTGCTTCTTCTTAGGGTTTTGGCCCCTTGGCCGAGATCTGAAGGTTGGCTCCGTTCTTCAGTGGCTTGACACGTTAGCAGTTTGTGACATCCTCCCTTCTTGAAAGAAAGTAATCGTCCGCGATTACAGCATATCTGCAAAACAACTCAAGTTAGCTCAAAATAAATAAATTTCGAGAGTCACTTCGAGGGACAATCCGTTTGCTTTTTTTTTGTTAAGGAGTTGGCTTTTCCTTTGGCTCTTTTGATCAAGGAGTTGGCTTCTCCTTTCGTCCATATCCGAACTCTTGATATTCCGGCGTAGTAAAATTAGCCATCACACCCAGACCGCACTGATCTTCCATGGGTGTCTTGATGCACTAAAATTACATACCCAAGCAATCTCATTCAATTAGGAATATTCAGTGGTTGGCACATCACATATGCATGTTACAAGACACAACGAACACCGCCGCTGAGCACTCCTCCGAGACAGACGGTTTGCGGTATGAAGCTACTCAACGACTACCTCGTCACTACCCCCGCAAAAAACCTAGAAAGATCCGGGGCATGAGTTCAGAGGACTGGTACAACCAAACGCTCCCCAAACCGCAGCCTGCATCGCTTGCTGGTTCAAGCATACAAGCAAACGCTCCCCAGACATCCCGTCTGCATCGTTCGGAGGTTTTCTAGCATACAACGAAACGATCCCCAGACATCTCGTCTGCGTCGTTCCGAGGTTCAAACAATACCAAAACAGCATTTCTCACTACTCCTCCCGAGAGTTAATCACCAATTAATGAAACCAGTATTAAAACCAGAGTCAAATAGTTCAAATCGACACCAAGACAAGTTCAAAACAGATAGCATCCATTTCAAACAAATTCCAAACAATACTTTTCTCAAACAAAATTCAAACTTGAAAAGCAATCTCGACATCATTCGAGCTCGAAAAGTCGATTGACTTTCCATCCTGAAACCTGCACCAAAAATTAGGGTTAGATTCCTCTCATAAGGTCATAGCCGACCACAGCATGGTCCATCAGCTCTTGGACAGACAGTGTTCCTATGGCGGTGATGGTAGTCCCAAGACATAGCAATCACACTCGGCCTCCAAGGTTATCAGCTTGAGAAGAGACACCTGGTGAGAGATGTCCAAAATTTCAAGTCGTAATCTGTAGGGTTTTCGTGGCAAGCATTTCACGATGCCCCACTCTGCTAGAAGTTGCCAAAAACAATATAACTTCGGGCAAAAAATTTCTTGAAAGCTTGCCAAGTCCTTGGAGTGAGCGGCTTGATAGCTATAGACATCCACCACTTCATCTGAAAAAAACAGCAGCTCGAAACAAATCTTGATCCTTCTATTGCACGTGATCTTAACGGCTCATGCCCTGTAAGACATGAGCGGTGAAGAGGGGAGCGTGCCCGAAAGAACGATGAAGTAAGGGTGGAGGTGGCTAATAAGTCCGAGGTCGGAACACGAAGATTCTTCAATAACAATTTCCAAAATTGTGCCCAAGTGATCTGTCTGCTCTTTAGTAAAGACCGGTACGCTTTGAGAAAAGCACACGCTTGATGCTCTGATACCACTATCACAAGATGGGCACCACATGCGAACCGAAAAGAACAGATTGAACACACTTTTAGCACTTCAATAACAACTGAAACTAAAAGAGAGAGAGAGCACACGTGACACGGAGTGGCAGAAATCCACCGCAGAGAGTATTGGCCCCAAACCTTGGCGCCCCTTTCGGTATTTCTTTACATTACTGTTGATTCGCAAAGTACAACAGCCGCAGAGCACCTCCTCTGCAATCTGCTCGTTCAAGACTACCAGAGAGGGCCCCCAAGGCTCATATTTAAAGGCCCAAAGCCAAAAAGCATCAAATATGAAAAGCTCACCTCAAAAAAACACTTTCCTAAAATTTCGAGATTTTCCTAAAATTTCGAGATTTTCCTAAAAATCCGCCGCGAATTGCGGAACGTCCGTACAAGTGCCGCGTCATCATAATTTGTTGTGCAAAGTCTTCTGATTGCAGTCTCCTTTATTTTTAATGCCTTTGTCACTCGGGCCCCATCAGACGGGTTCCCGTAAGTTGGTGGGAACTCTTCTTTAAAAATAGGCCACTCGTCAAGACTTTGGAAGTCTGTAAAACTTCTTCTTCTTCTTCTGCTTCTTCTTAGGGTTTTGGCCCCTTGGCCAAGATCTGAAGGTTGGCTCCGTTCTTCAGTGGCTTGACACGTGAGCAATTGTGGCATTGCCACCTCCACGCGAGAGCGTGCCAGAGAATGAGCTCTTGGCTCATATTGGAAGGCCCTTGGCCATGAAAAGCTTTCAAACTCAAAAGCATCTGATCCCAAAAACTAGTGTAAAAAGCTGCCAGCAATTTCACGGAAATCCGTGCAGTCTGCCACATGGCACTGCCAACGCAAATCGTGGGCGTCCGTAAAGCTACCACGTCATCATCTTCTACGCTTCTTTTTGTGTGTTTGTGTGTGTGTGTGTTGCTCCTGCTTTAGTTTAATCTCTCTGGGTCACTTGGGCCCCATCGAACGGGGTCCCATAAGTTGGCGGGAACTCCTCTTTAGTAGTAGGCCACTCGGCAAGACTTTGCGAGTTGGTAAAACTTCTTCTGCAGCTTCTGCTAGGGTTTAGGCTTCTCGCCCGGGATCTGCAGGTTGGATCCATTCTTCAGTGGCTTGACACGTCGGTGGAAGCCGGCTCAAAGTGCAGTGATGGGCCTGTGAGAGTGGACCAAGCTGAATCACCCCAAGTGTAATGTCTGGCTGTAGAGAGGGCTAGTATCTCTTGCTAAATTGGCTTTATTTGACATAAAAATAATTCTAAATGAAATATTGGATTTATAAGTGAGAGGGTTTTCTCGCTTGGAACACTCAGAGAAAATAATTATAAATGAATTATTGGAATTTTAAGTGAGAGGGTTTCTCTCACTGGAGACATCCAAGTGCAAAGTATTCCTAGTGCATCATTCAGAGTAATGACGGGAGCACTGTGAACGGGAATATCTGTAAGGCCACCAGGAACGGGTACTTCTAATGCGTCACATCGGATGGGTGACAGGGAGCATCAGGAAGAAGTATCCGACCATTCAGGAACGGACATCTCTGATGCGTCATAGGATGTGTGACATAGAGCATCGTGAAGGAGATTGTACCGTAAGTTCGATAGGAAAAGACTAGGTGATGGGTATTCCTGATGCGTCACAAGGTGGGTGACGGGTGCATCGGAAAGGGAATATCCATAGTCGAGAGGAAATTCCGAACTGTGTTAGAATTGTGCACAAGGAAAAGCAAGAACTTAAATGAAGATGGGTTCAGAGGAAACCTTGAGGAAAAACGAATGCTTTCTGAGAAAGCGGGATTGCTTTTCGGGAAAGCAGATGGTTTCCCGCGAGGAAGTCTATGTCTGCATTGCAACTATGCATGTGATTGCATCAAAGGGACGCCTGGGAAGTGTTGTGAAAGCATTGTTTTTAACTTATAAGGTTTTATTGAGTTTTTGGACAGATTCAAACCATTTTTAAAGGTGACCGGCCACCCACTTAATGAGTGGGCAACCTATGATAAATAAAGCAATATAAACCAGCCAGCGAATTTTCTCTTTTTCTGGCAGAACCAAAATAAAACAAAACAAAAAACGGCCGCGATCTCTATGCGAGCAGCCTGCGCTCAACTATTCGTGTCGTGGCCAAGAGCTATAAAAGCATCACATGCCCTCACTCAGAGGAGGAGATCAGTGTTTTGCAAGAAGAAGATGCTGCTGCAGATTTCATCCGCAAAGAAGACATTGCCGGTGATGCCCATGGCTGCCCCAAGTGTACCAGATGTCGCCAAGACCCAGTGCGCGAGGTCTTTCGCGAAGAAGTGCCTACGGAGCGTGTTTCCATCGCAACAAGTTACTGTTTTTGTCTGTTTTCAGCCCATAAACGTCATAGACAGGGCTGATTTACGAGAAGGAACCCGTGAACACAACTCTTTTGTGTTTAGGATTGGAAGAGAGGATTTTCTATGTAGAGATCTCTTTCGGGAGATTGCTTTTCGAGAACCGAGCTGCGTTTCGAGCATCGAGATTGTGAAGGTAATGATTTCATGTTATGATCTCTGAGTAATTTGATTGTAGGTGTACTTCCTCTTCGTGAGGAAATAGGAGCAGAGGAAGGCACGAGCCTCTACAGGATAAAAGCGCTCTGAGGAACTAGAGCCAAATCAGCCCAAGGGTTTCATACACGAGTTTGGGAAGTAGATTCACGGATCCGAGAGTGGTAGACTCTCAAGATGTGATCCGGAAGTTGAAATTCCCAAGGGAAGGACTTCATGTCCGGGAAAGCAGAGTTATTCTGCAGGAAGAGGTCTCTTGGAACAGAGTCGGAAAAGAGTTGCAGGGATGTCATGCCCGGAGTCTGGAAGGTGAGATCCAGAGGCGAGAACCTTGATTCTCGAGGATTTGGAATAAGGAACGGAAGTTCCTTGGAATAGGGCTTTACCCTAGGAATAGGAAGCCGAGGCTTCCGGGAACCATCAAGTCTTATTCAGAACGAACGTGGTAATACGTTCGGTTCAAGTGCTTGTATAGACTTCTCCTCAGTAATAAAGATACTATTACGAGGGGGCACCAACCCATATTCTGGTCCCCAGTACTGTGTGGATCTTCTCACTCTCTATCTCGCTCTCTATCTATTTCTCTCTATATACTCTGGCTTCAGTTATAAGTGATAAATCCTATTTATCCGAATGTATTTTATGTTGCTATGCGCTCTAGTTTGTGACAGCATCAGCTGGAGAACCCGAAGCCAAACCTACTGTGCCATGGGGTAGTCCCACAAACAGTGTCGCTGACTCTCCATAGGATGGCCACAAGCCGCACATGCTACAGAAAAGCCGTTGTGTACCAAGGACCTCCTCCCAACTGCTGTAGTTTTGTGCGCTACCAGCCACTGAAAAATAGTAACTCTCCGCGGCTGCCTGCTGTCCCACAACCACTCCCAAAACGGTGACAAGAACTCAGTCGTGAGACCCTCCTCCTGCCAATGAAGTGCAACAGTTGGGCCGGCCTCTCTCTGTGCTGTCAGTATGTGTTGCCCCAAACGAGTTGTGTACTAGAAAAAGGGAGTCCCTGGGTGGTCGGCTGACGAGAAGGGATCCCGCCAGAACCACTCACCTGGATCCCACTGCACTCGTGCCAGAGGGCGGCTCTCCCACGCCCAAAGCCGCCAATGTCCTACCTCAAGATCTGTGGGGTCAGGATCTATGACACAAGTCCTTCCACATATGCCCACAACTCTAATCTTCTAAAAGCAGCACTCTACAACCTGTGGCGCCTCAATTGAGACTTTGTGAAGCCGGCCCTCCCCCCGAAACTCGAAAAGCGTGGGGGGTACTGTCTCCGAGCAAGCGCTAACTGCAATGAGGACTTCCAAGCGCACGAAGCCCCTATCCACCTGGGAGTTGCATCCTCTAGAGGGGTGTGCCACTCAGCTGGGATGGCCTCTCTGATATCCTGACACATGCTCTGCACTCCCCTCATGCCTCGTAAATAGGTGCTCTAGACCTTTTGGAGAACGTGCAAGTTGGACCCTCTGCGATGGACCCAAGAAACATGAGGCATGCTGCCCACCAAGTGGACTCTCTGTGTGCTAACCATGGGGTTCCAAACAAGTGGATGTCTCAAGCGCTCCTCCATGCAAGTGGGTGGGTGTTGTTGCATACCACTCCTCACTTGCTCCCAAGCCCTACGTAGACTCGCAGCAAAACCGTCCTCCCAACTCTTGCTCAAGCCGACCCGAACATCTGAAGATCCACCTGATGGACAGGTGAAGATTTGAAGATCCACCTGATGGACAGGCTCCAAGGGCCGCTCGTATGAGAAGCTCGAGCACGAATCCACTGTATCGACAACTCCTTCCAGGGCTCCTCCCCTGGAAGAAGTCCTCTGACCACCAGCTTCCCAAGGGAGGCTCTGCTCTGCCGTGCTGGGTAGATGAGCCCTAACCCTCCCTGAGAGCATGGTAAGGTAATGAACTACCAGGACACTTTAGCCCTGGCTGACTGAGTGTCTCGCTCTGACCACAAAAAATTTGTGTCAGCCTCTCCAGCTGGCTGATACAGGAACTCAAGAATATCCAGTAGGACGTGATGTACCACATAGTAGCCAACAGCACCTGGTTGACCACTACCACTCTACCAGCCAAAGAGAGCTATGCAAAACTCCAATGTAGCAGCTTCCTCCTGATGGAAAGGAGAACGGGAGTAGTCAGTTGTTCTGGCGACAAATCCAGGCCAACCTAACAGCCCAAATAACGTATAGCAAACCCTGGGGGTATCCACCTGAAGCCCTCACCTAGCGACCGGTTAGGCGCGGGAGCACTGCCAACCCAGAAAGCCACAGTCTTTCTCCAATTGATCAGTGCCCTTGATGCACAACAAAACACCTCAAGAGCCTGCTCACACTTGTGCAAATTGGCCTCATGGCCCTCCAAGTATAAGCCTGAGTCGTTAGCAAACTCAGCGTCAAGCAACTCGTCTCCCCTAATAGGGAGCTCTAGACCATGCAAACCGACCTCGTGTGAAGTCAAAAATCTGCCCATCCCCTCAGCATAGACCAAAAGCACCTCACTATGTGCACATCTATACAAAGCTGGCACCCCTTTGATCCAAGCATCTAAGAAGCCCATCCTGCAAAGAGTGCCCTCCAAGAAATCCCAGTCAACTATGTTGTAGGCCTTCTCAAAGTCGAGAAGGAGAATCACAAGATCCTCTCCTCAAAGGCATGCAAGGGCCGACGCCTCCCAAAAGGTAAAGCTGTTGACAAGGATGCTGTGCTCCTTGACAAAACCTGTCTGAGTCTCATGTATGACGCTCTCAAGGAGTGGCTCAATTCTCAAACTCAGAGCCTTCGCTAAAATTTTGTAGGCTGAGTTGAGAATAGTGATGGGTCGCCACTGCCGAATCTCATCCAAGCAGCCCCCCTCCTTGGGAACAAGTTAAAACAGCCCCTCGCTCAAGTTGTCAAGCATCTCTCCTTTTAGTCCCACGCTGGATCCATCCTACACACATGACATGACACAAGCCAAACTCACATGTAGTGAGCAGACATCCTCCCAGTCATAGAGCCAATACGGGCTCACCCAAGCGGGCTAGCCTCTACCACAAGGGCCGATGTCTCATACCACCGAACCCACACCAATACGGGTGTGCGGGTAGAGTTACCAGAGGCCAAGAGTCCAAGTGCGGTGATCACACAAGATGTCTCACAAATGAGACTCAAGTCCTATTCATAGGACTTCATAACCAAGGGCCATGTTCACACTGGCCGGACATAATTGCAGCCGCCCATGCTGATGTCTAGGGACGTAACACTTCCCCCCCTATTTTTAGTTGTTTTCCTCAGCAATATCCTCGGTTATAAAGCCGGGGAAACGATTTCTTAACGATCTAACTAACTCCCAAGTGGCTTGGGACTCGAGACGATGCTTCCACTTGATCAAACATTCGAGGTACGAAGACTTGTGAGACTTGCAGACCCTTTGATCAAGAACCGATTCGGGTTCAAGTGGAATATAACCGGTGGTGTCTTCTAAGTTCGGGACTTGCTCTAGAGGAATTACCAAGTCATCCTGCCCCAGTTGTTCTTTCAGATGGCTCTCATGGAACACTTGATGAACAACAATGACCGGAGACAAAGTTCAACTTATAGGAAACCCCACTTATCTTCTTTGTGATCTGAAACGGACCACAATAACGAGAAGACAATTTCGAGCATTGGCCAATTCAGATCGTTTCGGAGTCCTTCAATACCCTAAGGTACACTCACATATCCTCCTGAAGTTCGTAGGGTTGCCAATGCTGATTGGCATAAAAAGTGGCACGATCTTGTGCCGTCTTAATGTTCTCTTTCGCGATCTGAAGCATTTCTTGCATAGTGCAAGAAATCAGCTATAGATCGCATCTTGATCCCCTTGAATCCGGTGGCAATTGGTGGTTTCAGCTTATAACCATACATAAGCATGCTGAGTGCTTTCAACTGTTATAAGCAAACTCAATCTGTGGGAGATAGCATTCCTTTGATCAAGAACCGATTCGGGTTCAAGTGGAATATAATGGGTGGTGTCTTCTAAGTTCGGGACTTGCTCTGGAGGAATTACCAAGTCATCCTGTCCCAGTTGTTCTTTCATACAACTCTCATGGAACACGGGATGAGCAGCACTGACTGGAGACAAAGTTCAACTTATACGAAACCCCACTTATCTTCTTTGTGATCTGAAACGGACCACAATAACGAGAAGACAATTTCGAGCATTGGCCAGTTCGGATCGTTTCGGAGTCCTTCAATACCCTAAGGTACACTCACATGTCCTCTTGAAGTTCGCGGGGTTGCCAATGCTGATTGGCATAAAAAGTGGCACGATCTTGTGCCGTCTTAATGTTCTCTTTCGCGATCTGAAGCATTTCTTGCATATTGTGCAAGAAATCGGCTACCGATCGCATCTTGATCCCCTTCAATCCAGTGACAATTGGTGGTTTCGGCTTATAACCGTACATAAGCATGGTCAGTGCTTTCAACTGTTATAAGCAAACTCAATCTGTGGGAGATAGCATTCCCAATCAGATTGATGTCGAGAAACATACGCTCGTAGCATGTCCTCTATATTTTGACTCGTGCGTTCGGTCTGTCCATCAATTTCAGGATGTTTCGAGGACGACATACCCAGACTAGTCTCCAATTTTTGGAAGACCATTTGCCAAAAATTTCCTGTGAATTTTGGATTACGATCATTGACAATTTCAACGGGCAAACCATACAGTTTGTATTAGTGTTCCCCAAAGAGCTGAGCTAACTCGTGGCTCTTTACGGTGGAACACGTAGGGATAAATCGTGCCATTTTCGTGAGTCGATCAACAACAACCCAAATGGCATCATGCGCATGGTTGGTTCGGGCAATCCAGCTACAAAATCCATAAAAATGCTTGTCCATTTGCTATCGGGAATTTGCAATGGATGTAATAACCCAGTGTGTTTCTGTTGTTCAAATTTATTGAGCTGACATCGCGCGCCCGCACATACTTTTCAACAAAATCTTTCATGTGCAGCCAGAAAAAATACCAGCCAACCAAGGCCAAAGTACGGTGTATGCCAAGGTGTCCTGCACTAGGTGCATCATGACAAACAAAATTTGCTTGCGCATATTCTCATCAACGAGCACACACACTTTGCCTTGCTTGAAAATTAATCCATTACGAATGGAATACTTCTCTACTACCTTTCTCTCCGTAGCCACCTCAAAGGCGTCCAGACTGCCATAGCTTTCCGGGCTACCTATTCCCTCGTGGATTCGTTGCCAGATTGCACCAAAGTGACAATCGTTTTGACAACGCCCTTTGAGAAAAAGATAGAAGTCAATCGAAATTTCAGCAAAGGAAAGGGTATTGACCTCCGAAATTCTACTAAGGGCCTCGGCTACCATATTGGTAGCACCCTTACGGTAGCGTATTTCAAAGTCGAACTCCTGCATGAGTTCAGCCCACCTTGCCTTTCGGTCACGAAGGTCGGGTTGATCAAAGAGATACTTCAAAGAATGGTGGTCCGTCTATACCACGAAGCGGGCACCAAAGAGGTAATGGTGCCAAACCTTCAAGGCATGAATGACCGCCAATAATTCCTTCTCCTGTGTGGAATAACGTGTCTACACGTCCGTAAGCTTGCGACTCTCAATGCAACAAGCCGCTCATCTTGGTATAGGACCGCCAATACAATAATCACTGGCATCCGTCTCCACCACAAAGGGTTTATTCGAATCCACAATTTGCAACATGAGTGCAAAGGTAACAAGTCACTTCAATGTTTGGAAACATTGATCGAGCTCATCCGTCCATCGAATCGACGGACTAACACTACGCTTTTTGCTTTGGATGCCCTTTAATAAACGAGTAAGGGGCTCGGCAATACGAGTGTAGTCTTTAATAAATTTTTGAAAGAAGCCAGCAAAACCTAAAAAAGATTTTACTTGCCTTATCGTGCGAAGAATAGGCCAATCCACCACAACACGTATCTTTTCGGGGTCAATACGAATGCAATCGACCGAAATGACATGAGCTAGATACAACAATTCCATGCGAAAACATTCGCACTTGCTTTGCTTCGCATACTTGCAAGGCCATTGTTATTGCACAAGAGCATTAGATTAGGTTTTCCAATTGTTATGTTTATCTGTTTCCTTCTTATGCCGTGCTTGAGACTTCTAAAGAGCCTCACGAACCTTGGCAAAAGCAATGTGCACTGATCCACTTCAAAAATCTTGTCTTTGGTGCTTAGAAATGGAGGAGCCTTCTTAGCACCTTCGATTACCTCAAATGGCGCCGAGTTACTTTTATTGGCCGAGGCTCAAAAAGACTGTGTAACACACAACATTGTTTTCCACATTAAAACGCCGGCCCATATGGAATAGTCTGCAACCATCTCCCCACTCTGTACTCGGTGAAAGATGTGTGGATCTGTGAAAGATGGCAAAGTCAGGATCTGTGGCGTACTGGTTCAACATATCCTCGAAGCTTCGATGATGTATCGCGAAAATAGCCAGAACCAAGGGCTTTCGTGATAACGCATCTTCCACTAAGTTCTTTTGTCTCTGAACATGGACCATCTAGAAATAAAACTGTGATAATATGTTAGCCCACCTCATCTGCTTTTCCAAAAGCTGCTTCTATGACAAGAAGTAGCGTAAACTTTGATGATCTGTAAAGACTGTAAAATCAGCTCCAAGTAAATATCCGTGACTGACTAAATACTTAAGCTTTTCAAAAGCTTGGTTTTGTCCAGATCCCCAATGGAATGGAATCCACTTCTTCGTCAAATCATGGAGAGGACCAGCTATGGCGGAAAAAGCTCGGATGGAACGCCGATAATAGGAACAAAGACCTAGAAAACTTCGAACTTCATGTATTGTAGTTGGCGTAGGCCATTCTACAATTGCTTGAATCTTGTCAAGGTCCATTCTCACCTGATTGTGAGATACTATATGGCCCAAGTAATGAATTTCTTTTAAAAAGCATTCACTTTTTTTAGCATTCACAAATAACTTGTGTTTGCGTAATTCTTCAAACACTATTGCAAGATGTTTGTAATGTTCTTCTTCAATTTCTGAGAAGATTAAGACGTCATCGAAGAAGACTTCTGTAAATCTTCTATATGAATGGAAAATTCTATCCATCATTCTGTTCAATGTTGTTGGTGCATTAATGAGTCCAAAAGACATCACTAAGAATTCATACAACCCAAAGGTTATTCTAAATGAAGTCTTATGCACATCTTGAGGAGTAATGCGGATTTGATGATATCCGCTCTTCAAGTCTATGCGACTAAAGATACTTGTTCCTTGTAACTTATCAAAATGTCATCAATCTGAGGGATTGGGAATCCATTCTTGACTGTAATCTTGTTTAGAGATCTATAATCTATGCACATACGGAATGTGCCGTCCTTTTTCTATACTAAGAGGATAGGTGAACAATATGGAGAAGTACTAGGCCTTATTAAACCCTTCTCCAAAAGTTCATTAACCTGCTTGAGGATCTCCTCTTGCTGCATAAAACTGACTGTATAAGATGGCTGGTTTGGAGGAGAACTCCCTGGGATCAAATCAATCGTATGATCCTCAGGTCGAGAAGGTGGAAGTTCATTTGGAAGTTACGAAACAATCTTTAAACTTTCTAAGAACTTAATTCTATTTTGCTCTAACGAGGAAGAAAGTTGTGAAGAAGACACATCTCTCTCTCTCTCTCTCTTGCAACAATTAAGTACGTTGAAACACACTTTTCATTTCTTTCTTAGTTGCAATGTGGTTGGTGATGGGATGCATCCGGAGATTGTGTAGGAGCAGCTTTGAACCTAGAGGGTCACGCCATAGCTTATGAAAGCCGGCGCCTTAGAGATGCAGAGTTGCATGCTTCCATTTACGAAAAAGAGCGTAATTCACGCTCTTTTCATATGGAAACATTATTTTTTAGGAGCTGATTTTGTAATTAAGACAGATCATCAAAGTCTTCGCTACTTTCTCACACAGAGAAAGTTATCTGAAAAGCAGATGAGATGGGCCAACTTTCTTTCAATGCACACTTCTGGAAACAAGAATACCATCACAAATGCCCTCTCCAAGCGTCCTAAGGTCGCTGCATTGACAACTAATTAGCCTGAGGAACTAGAATCTCTTGGCGAGATGTATCCTCAAGATCCAGATTTTGCTACAATCTGGGCCGATCTTCAAGCAAGACATTCAAGGCTTCCTTACTCTATCAAAGATAATACAATCATCAACAAGCTATATGCATAGCTCAGCCCTTACGACATAAGG
The DNA here is from genome assembly GCF_014529385.1 of Adiantum capillus-veneris. Classification (NCBI taxonomy): domain Eukaryota; kingdom Viridiplantae; phylum Streptophyta; class Polypodiopsida; order Polypodiales; family Pteridaceae; genus Adiantum; species Adiantum capillus-veneris. Next base: position 107,260,520 of record NC_140938.1, on the reverse strand, counting down.
TGATGGAAGAAGCACATAATTCTCCCTATACAGGCCATCAAGGGATTTTTGCTACTACTACTACACTCAACAGATTCTTCATTGAAAAATATGTCCGTGAGTGTTTAGTATGTCAAAAAGTGAAATATGACACACAAAGTTTATAGCAAGCTTCAGCCACTCCATGTGCCTGACACCGCATGGGAAAAGCATTGCCATGGATTTTATTACAAACCTTCCTAAATCAAAGAATGGAAATGATGCAATATGGACTATTATAGACAGATTCAGTAAGCAAGCACATTTCCTTCCAGTTAAGAAAACGATCAAAGCTGATCACATGGCTAGAATCTTTCTAACTAGATTCTTAAACACCATGGGTTGCCAAAAACTATTGTCAACGATAGAGATCCTCGCATGACCAGTTTATTTTGGCAAGCACTATTCAAGAATTTGGGAACTAAGCTTGATTTTTCATCAACTTATCATCCTCAAATAGATGGTCAAAGCGAAATTGCTAATGCCACCATTTTAGACCTTCTCAAGTGCTATGTTTTGGAAACACAATCCGAATGGAAACAGTACTTACCATTAGTTGAGTTTGCGTATAATAATACCATATATTCCTCAAATGGTTAAGCGCCATTCGAAATTATTTATGGGAAACCACTCTTATTTCCTATTTTGGTTACCAAAGAAAACATCTTTGCCGCAGACAAATTTGTACATGATATTGATACTGCCTATCAACAAGTAAAACAAGCAATTCTTTGCACTCAAGAGCAGCAGAAGAGAAAAGCAAACAAGCACAGAAGGGATCTCAAACTTGAAAAAGGACAATATATCATGCTTAAGTTTGAGAAAGCTAGATTGGAAAAGCAGGTCAAAAAAAAGAAAGTTGTTAAACTTTCCCATAGATTTTACGACTCTTTCAAAATTACAGATAAAGTCAATGAAATGACTTTTAGATTGTATTTTCCCTCTCATTAACACATCCATAATGCTTCTCGTGTAAGTCTCCTCCGACCATATGTTGGTTCTCCTCCAGTAGTTCCAATACAGGAAAATCCTCCGGAAGTTGAAGAGACTAAGGAGATCTTTCAACCAAAACAGATAATACACCACTTGAAGCGACAACTAAACTCTGAGAGACTACATCGAAAGTATTTAGTCAAGTTTAAACATTACACCTCTTTGAATGCAAAATGGATGACTGAGTCAAATCTCAACGATTACCCAGATATCTTGCATAGTTCTGTTGACGCTCTACACTTGAGGTCACTGTTTAGAACCAAGAGGGATGTAACTATGTCGGTTTTTGTAAATAATTAATTTATTTGCTAGAAAATAATTATTTAAATAGTTGTGTGCACACCGAAATAGATCCAGTAGTTCTAGGGCCTTTGGTGCACCTAAATGTAGGCCAGAGTACCTCGGGGAGGCCCTAGCACAAAATACCCTGAAGCCCTAGTGATTGGGAAATCGGGCCTTCAAAAAGGCGTAGACAGTAGCCGCAAAATTTTAGGATCAAAAAATTACGCGCGTTAGTGCAAGCACAGGAATAAGATGGGTAAGTAGCATTCATTTGTGTAGTTGTGAGTGAATTGCACATTTTATTAATGACCTGGTGAATTTTTAAAGTTAAAAGTTGAATAGTTTTTAGCCCATGCAAACTCTCTCTCTCTCTCTCTCTCTCTCTCTCTCTCTCTCTCTCTCCGGCGCCCCCTCTTCCTGGAGTTTACTTAAGAGCAGCCCCTTCCTCTCATGGGAGGTTGGCAATGCACCTACCCCCCCTATTGTGAGTATGCTCTACACGATGGAGCTCTCCATTGAAGCTTGAGAGCAGCCCCTAGCGACGTATGTGGTAGCTTTGAGCTCCCATAGTCTAGAACAAGGGCTCTCACAGCCATAGCCACTCTCTCTAGTAGTTTTGTCGCGAAAAGTTGCAGCATACACTCTCTTTCTTGAGTGTATTGGCTGTAAATTCTATATTTTCAGCCCTGATCACCTTTCTTAAGTGATTTTCAGCAGAAAGGCAAGAAGCCTAAACCCACGGCAGGTTTGGTTCCAGATATGGTGGGCGACAGGCTCAGTACAGATGCCAGTGAGTTATGCAGAGCATGGGGTAAAATTAGAGATCAGACAGCACTCAACTTCTTTGATCGAGGTGCCAAAGCAAACTTTATCTCACCAGAGTTAGCTATGAAGCTGGGCATCAGAGCTGAAGAGATGGGGTACACGGCAGAGGCAAGGTTGGCATGTCCTAGCTACTCAGAGTGTGTTACTCCCATTATTAGAAAGCTGCGTCTACATATTTAGTCATATGTAGACACAGAAGATTTTTATATCATGCCACTGGAAGGATGCGATGTGCTACTTGGAATTCCGTGGATGTTCATATTACATGGTGTATTGGATGCCTTCGACAAGACGATCACCCTTCAACATAGAGACAAAACTTATGTTTTGGATGTACAACTCAAAGGGGAGTCTGTCCCTATTGTATCTGCTTTGGCTATCACTTCTGTAATAAAGAATCATCTTTCTGTGTACTTGATTTTTGCACATGATGTCTCAGATAATTGTCACTCAAATTTATCTGTGTTAGATAAAGAAAGGTCAGTATTTTAGTTAAGTAACTGTTTTTTTTATTCATTACCGTCGCAATTGCCGCCAGGGAGCCCTGAGGACCATCGGATAGATTTGGTGCTAGGGTGTAGCCCACCAAATAGACCTCCCTGCAGGGTTAGCGCGGTGCAGCAGAAAGAGATTATGGGCCAGGTTGAGGAGTTACTAGAGAAGGGGCTGATCCAGCCTAGTTCTTCACCCTTTTGCTCCCCAGTGCTCTTAGTACAGAAAAAGGATGGCTCATGGCGCATGTGTATTGATTACCGTGCGTTGAATAAGAATACCATCAAGAATAGGTTTCCTATTCCTAAGATTGATGATATTCTCAATCGTTTAGAGGGTGCTGCAATTTTCAGCAGGATAGACCTTAAGAGTGGATACCATCAGATTCGTATAAGGCCAGAGGATGCACAAGACTGCGTTCAGAACGACATTTGGTCTTTATGAGTTCCTAGTGATGTTGTTTGGTCTAGCAAATGCTCCTGCCACGTTCAACAAGATGATGGACCCGATTTTCCGCTCACATCAATAGTTTGTTGGGACATTCTTCGATGACATGATAGTCTGTTCGAAGAATGAAGAGGAGCATAGGCATCACTTGACCATTGTGTTCGGAGAGCTGCGCAGTCTCACAAGCTACTTGTCAATCCTAAGAAAAGTGATTTCTTCTTGGAAGAAACCCACATTCTTGGCCACATAGTCTCAAAGGATGGTGTCAGAATGGATCCCGCAAAGGTCGAAGCTATTAAGACATGGCCAGACTTGAAGACTATGCACAATGTCATAAGCTTCTTGGGATTATGCTCCTACTATAGAAGGTTTATCAGGAATTTTTCACAGATAGCATCACCTCTTCACACTTTGCAAAAGAAAGAGGTCACTTTCAGATGGACCCAAAACGAGATTTCGGCTTTTAGTCTCTTAAAGGAAAAGTTGACTTCAGTTCCAGTGATTGTTTTGCCAGATCTCATGAAGTCATTTGTGGTCCAGTGTGACGCCTGTGGCAGTAGCATCGGAGCAGTGCTAATGCAAGATGGACGGGTAATGGCTTATGAAACCGAATTTTGCAAGGGCCAAAGAAGACTATGCAAGTCTATAAGAAAGAGCTCTTGTCACGTGCACATCTAACCCTATGTGTACGTGGACAAGCTACTTCATGACATGGGTTCAGTTCAGCTCGGTTAGCCTAGCTTAGGAAGTGTTCTGGCACTTTTGTGCCTGTTCCCAGACCGTGCATATCCAGACACTTAGAGTAGATGCATATCCTCTGGTTGCACACAGCATGGTCATCAGATTTCCATCAGAACCCATCGGGAGCATTTTTACAGTGCATAGACCTATTTTCCCTATTTTGACATTTTTCACTCATTATTTTTAAGTGACTTTTGTTGGGAACTGGGTAGGGCAAATTAGCCAAGCATGTATATAAAGAAACCTAGCGCTAGCACTTATGGGCAGAAGAGGCAGCAGGAACTAAGGTTCAACAGGCACCTTCTCAGCAAGACTCCCCCCACATCAGCAGGTCTAGCGTTTTTGCATCTGAAGGCCTAGCATTTTCATCCACAGCATCAGCCTAGCGTTTTGCATTGGCAGGACAACCTGGCGATAGCAAGACAGCAGGAACCCTAGAGTTTTTGCAACAGAAGACAGATTCAGCCCTAGCATTTTTGGATCAGGCAGCAACCCTAGCGTTTTGCAGATTCTCCCGACAGCTTCGACATATGCACCAGCGTTTTCAGTTTTTAGCATAGACACACCACAGTAGAGCCCCCGAACCTCGCAGATCTCACCTTCCCGCAACAGATCCTCGCCGCACGGTCATATCCAGCGAAGTTTGCAGTTTCAACCCGGAAAACGCAGATTTCAGCATCTGCGTTTTCAACATGTCGTCGCATTGTCATCATCAACATCGTCACCGACATAGAGTCAGAATTCAACAGATAAAGATTTACAGATTTCAACCATTAGCATTTTCAGATTACAGCCCGTCTCGTCGTCGTCGACATCGTCGGCAAGTTCCAAGCATTGTAGAGATTTGCGCAATCAATAATAGACCGCTCTCGCCATAGAGTGGGGCCTTCGGAGGAGGGTTTGACAACATTCTGGTGTCATATTCTTCTCTCTCTATCTCTGTAAGGTGCAACGGAATGTGACCACAAATAAAATGAAGACACTATGCGTGAAGGTGCTGAGACTGAGAGATAGAGAGAGAAGAGAATACGACACCAGGGATGTTGTAAAACCCTCCTCCAAGGGCCCCTCTCTCGATGGCGAGAGGTCTACCTATTGATTGCACAAATCCGGTACAAGTGTAGATGCAAAGCTAAGTGATGCTAATGCGGGAAATGAATGCTTCGAGAACGACGGTGACAATGACCTCTATTTGCTGCTATAGACTTGAAGGCGGAAAACGCTTGACTGCTTGCTAGTTCCAAAAAACACTAACTGTAATTGCTTGGAAAACGCTGATCTTGATGCTGTTTTGCTCGCTGAATTACTGCTGCAAAAACGCTGTTCTGATGCTGTTTTGCTCGCTGAATTACTGTTGCAAAAACGCTGTGCTAATGGTGCTGAAGCACTGCTGAAAAACACTATGCTTCTGGCTGCAATGCTGGTGCAGAAACGCTGCTGATAGGGCAGAAAATGCTGGGATAGAGTGCTGAAAACGCCAGGTTGACCTTGAGGGGAAAACGCCAGTTTTCTTTAGAGATCTTGCTCGAGAGAGAGAGGGAGGAACCTGCTACAACCTGTGCCTGTGTTCTCCTTGCTCTTCTGCCAAAAATGCTAGCGCTAGGGATTGCTTATATATTAACTTAGTCAAATTGCCCTACCCAGTTCCCAACAAAAGTCACTTAAAAATAATAAGTAAAAAATGTCAAAAATAGGGAAAATAGGTTTTCTGCCTTGTATAATGATCCTGACGGAATTTGATCTGAATGCTAATGATCATGTTGTGCGCAACCAGAGGATATGCATCTACTCTTAGTGCCTGGACATGCACGGCCTGCGAACAGACTCACAAAAGTGTCAGAACACTTTCCTATTCTAGACTGACTTGACTGAACTGAACCTTGGTCATGTTGTAGCTTGTCCATGGACACATAGGGTTGGATGTGTCACGTGGCATCCCCTCCTTTTCAAAGTGAGGTACTGGTACCGAACTGTATGGCGTCGAGGGAGATCGCCAACAAGATCCGGAATCCTGGAAAGGACTCTTCACCGGCCCACTCTGATGAGTGGGTCATGCGATACTTGAACTTCATAAAAGTCTGCAATGCTTGCTTCTTTGGGCCGCGCCGAAAGCGACACAAAGTGATAGGAGATTGCTTCAATGCTTCCACTTTGGCTATGGACCGAAGTCCACCTTCTTCAAGAATTTCCAAGGCTGAAAAGTCCTGAAATCACTTCCAACACAAAAACATGAACATACCCATTCCATGTAAAGTGACTGGAAAAAATCTAATCTTCCTAAAAAATTGTGTATGCAATGTAGATGAACAAAGAGACGGAGTGCCAAATTGTTCATCAAACACATGCAAAACATTGAATCCAAACTCGTTTTTCTGATCTAAATCAATCAACTGTGGAAAATCATAATGGACATGCCGATGCTTGATGCTCAATTCTTCTTGTGATCTTTCTACGACTGTGTCATGCCAAGGAAGAGACATGGAATGTGACTTCCTTGAATGCAAACATTTCAGCTTTCCATGAACACTCCGCATACATCCGTGCTCATTCATGAGTGAACGTGCTCAACATACAAGAATATTTCCATGGATTTTGTGACTAACCTACCACCTAGTTTGCATTCACGGAACACTCAAAGTTTGACAATTGTTGATCGTTTCAGCAAGTTTTGCATGTTGACTCCTTGTAAGGCCACAGTCACCGCACAAGATGTAGCACAATTGTTCATTAAGCATTGGTACCCCTCTGTGGTTTGCCAAAATCAATTGTCTCAGATAGGGATGTTAAGTTCACGTCCAATTTTTGGCGCGCACTCTTTGAAAATTTTGGCACTAAGTTGAATTTTTCATCGGCTTTTCATCCACAGTCAGATGGTCAGACAAAGATTTACAATCAATTAGCTTTTGATGTTTTAAAGTCATATGTGCATGATCAGCAGTCTCATTGGCAGCTCTATCTCCCATTGGTTCAGGCTATTTTGAATGACTCTTTTTCCTCTGCCATTGGTTGAACTCCGTATGAGGCAGCTTTTGGCCGTCCGTTCCAGTCACTTTTGACTCGCTCGGTCAGTCAAATGCCTGATGCCAATGCTGAAAGTCAATTTCAGCATTCATTGGATGAGATTTCTGAGAGTATGAAGCTTCGGCTAAGCAAGGCTCAGGAATCTTATTCACGGCAGGCTAATAAGCATTGTCAGGATGTTTCGATCAAGGAAGGGGATTGGGTATATTTAAGAATCATGAAACAACGTCTTAAGCAAGTTGGAAAGAAGTGTCCAAAGTTGTCTTTTCGAATGTATGGTCTATTTCCTGTCATTAAAAAGATAAGTGAGGTTTCAATGAAATTGCAATTACCTAACTCATGGTCAATGCACAACGTTTTCCATGTTTCTTGGTTGAAAGTGTTTCAGGGAACGCCTTCAAAGGACATTTCGGACAAAGAAGAACCAGAGATTATCGATGAAGCTGAAGTCATGGAGCCGGAGCAAGTGTTGTTGCATCGTTTTCGACATGGTTCGAAAAAGCAAGTGAGACAATACTTTTTGAAGTTCAAGGATCGAGGAACCCACGAAGCAGTGTGGGTCGACGAAGAGTTTTTCAAGGATTACCCAGAGTTGTTGGCAGACTACAAGGAAGCCGTGCAGCTCAGTACCAGTATCTCACTTTAAAAAGGAGGGGATGTCACGTGACATATCCAACCCTATGTGTCCGTGGACAAGCTACAGCATGACAAGGGTTCAGTCAGTCCAGTCAGTCTAGCTTAGAAAGTGTTCTGGCACTTTTGTGAGTCTGTTCGCGGACCGTGCATGCCCAGGCACTTAGAGTAGATGCATATCCTCTCATTGCACACAGCATGATCATCAGATTTCCATCAGAACCCATCAGAAGCATTTTTACAATGCATAGATCTATTTAGCCTATTTTTGACATTTTTTACTTATTATTTTTAAGCGACTTTTGTTGAAAACTGGGTAGGGAAAATTCACTAAGCATGTATATAAGAAAACCCAGAGCTAGCACTTTCTGGCAGAAGAGGCAACAAGGACCAAGGTTCAACAAGCAACTTCTCAGTAGAACCCCATCAGAAGACCTAGCGTTTTGCAAATTGCAACACCTTGCGTTTTTTAGATCAAGACCAACCCTGGCGTTTTTGTTCAGCAGATCAGCCTCGGCTACCGCAAGACAGCAGGAACCTTAGCGTTTTTGCAGCAGAAGACAAATCAGCCCTAGCGTTAGCAGATTTCCACCACAGAACCTCAAATCGGCCTAGCGTATTTTAATCAGCCAGAGACCTAGCGTTTTTGCAGATCTTTGCGACAGAAACACAAGAGGAACCAGCGTTTTCAGTTCATAGCAGTCAATACCCGCAGAAGAAGTACCAAACCTCGTAGATCTCACCTTCCCGCAGCAGATCCTCGCCGCACGGTCAGATCCGGTAAAGTTTACAGTTTCAGCCTGGAAAACGCAGATTTCAGCATCTGCGTTTTCAGTGCATCGTCGTCGCATCGTCGCCATCGACATCGTCACCAACATAGAGTCAAAATTCAGTAGATAAAGATTTGCAGATTTCAGCCCTTAGCATTTTCAGATTTTAGCCCGTCTTGTCGTCGTCCTCATCGTCGTCGACATCGTCGGCAAGTCAAAGCATTGTAGAGATTTGTGTAATCATAAGTAGACCGCTCTCGCCATAGAGAGTGGGGCCTTCAGAGGAGGGTTTTTGACAACATTCTGGTGTCGTATTCTTCTCTCTCTATCTCTCAGTCTTAGCACCTTCATTCACAGTGTTCACCACATTGTTTGTGTCCATTGCACTCTCTCACTAAAGGAACAAAAGGCTCTCCCTTCCCTAAGTAAAAAGGCACCTTGAGCACAGTCCGGAGCACGTTTCACTCAGCGGCCTTGCGCTCACACCAAGGTTGCTTTTTCCCACCTAACGTCGATTGGTCGGCCGCTAAGTGCACGGTCCGCTCTCAATGAGTGAAAAGAGGCACAAGGGGAGGCTGGACAAGCCCTTCTTTCTTGGGTTTCCTGTCACTCTTCAAAAACACGATTAGGAATCGACACACCCAAGAGGACTTGGGTTACGTGCGACCGCAACAAGCCAAAATAATTCTTGTGGTTCTTTCCTTGAGTGATACAGAACACTGCTGAAGCTCTGATACCAATGTAAGGTGCAGCAGAATGAATCTTGGACTTTGCTCAAGATGAGTGCTCCGAATTGTGCTCAAGGTTCCTTTTACTTATGGAAGGGAGAGCCTTCCGTTCTTTAATGAGAGAGTGCAAGTGATCACAAACACAGTGAATAGACACTGTGCGTGAAGGTGCTGAAACTAAGAGATAGAGAAAGAAGAGAATACGACACAAGGGATGTTGTAAAACCCTCCTCCAAGGGCCCGTCTCTCGATGGCAAGACAGGTCTACGCTATTGATTGCACAAATCTGGTACAAGTGTAGATGCAAAGCTAAGTGATGCTAATGCGGGAAACTGAATGCTTCGGGAACGACGGTGACCATGATCTCTATCGGCTGATGTAGACTTGAAGGCAGAAAACGCTTGACTACTCGCTAGTTCCAAAAAACGCTAACTGTAATTGCTTGGAAAACGCTGATCCTGATGCTGTTTTGCTCGCTGAATTACTGCTGCAAAAACGTTGTTTTGCTGGTGCTGAAGCACTGCTGAAAATCGCTATGCTGCTGGCTGCAATGCTGGTGCAGAAACGCTGCTGATAGAGCAGAAAACGCTGGGATGGAGTGCCGAAAACGCCAGGTTGACCTTGAGGGGAAAACCTTGAGGGGAAAACGCCAGGTTTCTTTAGAGATCTTGCTTAAGAGAGAGAGGGAGGAACCTGTTGCAACCTGTGCCTATGTTCTCCTTGCTCTTCTGCCAGAAATGCTAGCGCTAGGGATTGCTTATATATTAACTTAGTCAAATTGCCCTACCCAGTTCCCAACAAAAGTCAACTTAAAAATAATAAGTGAAAAATGTCAAAAATAGGGAAAATAGGTTTTCTGCCCTGTATAATGATCCTAATGGAATTTGATGGGAATGCTGATGATCATGCTGTGTGCAACCAGAGGATATGCATCTACTCTAAGTGCCTAGACATGCACGGTCTGCGAACAGATTCACAAAAGTGCCAGAACACTTCCTATTCTAGACTGACTTGATTGAACTGAACCCTGGTCATGTTGTAGCTTGTCCACGGATACATAGGGTTGGATGTGTCACGTGACAATCTCTCAGTCTCATGCACCTTCATTCACAGTGTTTATCCACTTTGTTTGTGATCACTTGCACTCTCTCATTAAAGACACGGAAGGCTCTCCCTTCCATAAGTAAAAGGAACCTTGAGTACAGTTCGGAGCACTCATCTTGAGCAAAGTTCAACATTCACTTCCGCTGCACCTTACATTGGTATCAGAGCTTTGGCAGTGTTCTCTATCACTCAAGGAAAGAACCACAAGAATTTTTTTTGCTTATTGCGGTCGCACATAATCCAAGACCTCTTGGGCGTGTCGATTCCTAATTGTGTTTTTGAAGAGTGACAGGAAACCCAAGGAAGAAGGGCTGGTCCAGCCTCCCCTTGTGCCTCTTTTCAATCATTGAGAGCGGACCGTGCACTTAGCGGCCGGCCAATCGACGTGAGGTGAGAAAAAGCAACCTTGGTGTGAGCGCAAGGCCGCCAAGGGGTGCGCCCGCGGAAACGAGAACAACTCGAATGAAGAGAAGATCATTCTCTAACACAGATTGCAGGCTAAAGCAGAACCTCAAGACTCAAGACCCTCAAGAACCAAGACCCACAAGAACCCAAGTTCCTCGTGAACTTAAGAACCCAAGACTTCAAGTGTATGGTCATCACCCGAAGCAGAATGGATACTTCACATGGAGGTGGTGAGCATGGGAGTGGCGACAAAGAGTTTTCCCCACCAAGAGGTTTTTCCGACCCTCTCCCTTCCCCGTCTATGCCACGGATTGCACCAACTCCTATGGAGGCTTTGGTCAAGTCAATGATGGACATGATGGCACAACAACAAGAAGCGAATCGTGTTGCCGTGGAGCGCGAAGCGTGCTTGGCGACCGGGGAACGAAAAGAAAGAAAAGCAGCACGACAGGAAGCCATGGAGCGTCAGCATGAGCAAGCGCGCTTGGCAGCCGAAGAAAGACAGGCAGAGCGTGAGGCACAGAGAGAACTACGCATGCAAGAGTTGATCGACAAGTTCTCACCTCGAAGTCCGCGCCAACCAAAGATGTTGGTAGTTCATCAAGTGGCGCAAGCCAAGATTTGGACTCCAACAACCCAGTCACCGAGAAGTTGGCTTTCAGTAAGTATGATGGTAAGATGGATGCTACTATTATTCATTCTTGGTTGCATCAATTTAATGCTTATTTTGCGACAACTAAGAAGACAGGAAATAGCAAGGTTTTGACAACAACTATGTACCTTGCCGGTGATGCCATTAATTGGTACTACGCATGGCAAGAGGCACAGTTGACCGCGCACCTAGAGGAAGCCGAGGACGGCGTGCCCCTTTCTTTCAATTGGGCCGACTTCCAAGACAAGCTCAAGGCGCGGTTTATGCCACCCCAATACCTACCACGGTTGAAAGACGATTGGCGCAATCTCAAGCAAAATAATATGCCAGTTATTTTTTTCTCTAATCGTGTTTTGCAGCTCAGCACCCAATTACGCAAATCGGATGATGAGCGCAAGGAGGCTTTCATTTTCGGGTTGGACGACGATATCAGGTTTGATATCGAAGTCCTCAACCCAACCGATCTCAACAAGGCGGTAGCGATTGCTCTCGCACAGGAGATGAAGTGTAACAGACTTGGACACTCCAAGTCAAGAATCTACCGCGACAGCACCAAATAACCACTTCAAAACAATTCATAGTTCACAATTTATTCGACACTGGCCCGACGGAGTTCCGTGCCTAGAGATATTGGCCCCAAAGTTTGGCGCCCCTTTCGGTATTTCTTTTTGTATTAATCTGTGTTCAAAGTACAAGAGTGCGGGCAGGCGCTCACACTCAGACTCTACGTCCAGATGCTCTGAGTTGTGAGTGGCCTACCCACATATTTAAAGAGTACAAGGGATTCCAAAAGCAGAGCCCCAAAAGCTGAAAATCAAAAGCCCAAATAAAGCAAAGGCCCTTTCTCTCTCTTGCTTGTAAATATAAAGCAAGTCCCAAAAAGCTGTCCATAATTAGCTTTTAAAAATAAAGCAGAAAAGCTCTCTCTTCCTCCCAACGTGCATAACCAAAAAGCATGTCAAAATCTACCGCTGAAATAGCCCGCAAAAAGCGCCACAATCTGCGGACGTCCGTACAGCCTGCCACGTGTCCTGCATTCCGTGATTTCCAACTGGAAGCCACGTCAGCTTTTTCAACGACTCTGCATTTTCTTCCAGCTTGTGCAAGGTGTGTGTGTACACACGGGCAGCCACGTCATCACTTTGTGATATGCCCCCCTCTTGAAAGCATTGTAATCGCCCTCGATTATGCCTGTAAAACAGACAGAAGCCATAAACTGCCTTAGCAGACACTGACTATTAGTACTAATGCACTAGGAACACACATCTAGCACATGTACCAATCGACACTCACATCACACAACATCACAGGACATCACATGACAAATCACATTCAACATTCATTCGGATCTTAGAGCATGATTTATCGGCAATGCAGTTAGCAATCACATCTAGATCCAATCGGGCCCTCATAGATTCCCGATTGACTAACCCCTATTGCAACCATGTCTATTCAAGATCATTTAGACCAAAATGCTGCAGTCATTTAATCTATCAGTTCCTGCACTTAAAAACAAGTCAAGAACAAATCAGTTTCATATTCCGAAATTCCATTTCATAAAGTCATCCAACAGAATAGTGTCAACTCTCAGTATCCCTGGAGCTCAAAGAGACATCAGTGACTTTAGTATTCAAAAATCGAGACATCTGTTGCCAAAGGAGCAGAGTAACTCCCCTCTAGTGCAACCCACTGCACCACATCTTCGACCAAGCTGAATTTGGGGTTCCATTTGGAGTAGACTATGCTAAACCAAAAGCTTCAAAGTAAAGTTTCACAATCTGAGAACAAATCAGTTTCATATTCCGAAATTCCATTTCATAAAGTCATCCAACAGAATAGTGTCAGCTCTCAGTATCCCTGGAGCTCAAAGAGACATCAGTGACTTTAGTATTCAAAAATCAAGACATTTGTTGCCAAAGGAGCAGAGTAACTCCCCTCTAGTGCAACCCACTACACCAGATCTTCGACCAAGCTGAATTCGGGGTTCCATTTGGAGTAGACTATGCTAAACCAAAAGCTTCAAAGTAAAGTTTCACAATCTGAGGAGTATCTGCTAGGTCCTCCTCCTCCATCCACTTCGCATCCAATGCAGGATAGTTCTTGAATTTAACCAAGAACCGCCTTCTTACTTTACCCTTATTCGTAGTGTCCTTATGTGCCAAAATCTGTTCAGGAACAAGAATCTCCTCGTTTTCTTCCACTTCGGGTTGCTCATCACGCTTCACATCTTCAAGCACATTCCCTTTAAAAGGTTTCAAGAGACTCACATGAAATGCATTGTGAATCCTCCAAGTGACAGGCAGTTTCAGTCGGAAGGAGACATCATTTATCTTTTCAAAGATCTAGAAAGGTCCATAGTATCGCATACTAAGCGTTGGAAAAAGCCTCTCCTTTCCCTTTTTCTTTCTCAGGCATGCCTTTCCAAAACGTAAGAGCACCCAATCATCCTCCTTCAATTTCAAATCGCGACGATGGCGATCCGCTGCCTTTTCTGTCTTTCTTGAGATTTTTGCAAAGCCTCGCGGACATTGGCAAAAGCCGTGTCCAAGACACGCCTGTACTCATCGACTTCAAAAATCTTATCTTTCGTGCTTAGAAAGGGTGGAACCTTCGCAAAACCTTCAATAATCTCAAATGGTGCCTTCCCAGTCGAAGAGTGTATCGTGTTATTGTAGGCAAATCTCAGATTGCTCGTCAGTCTACAGGTGGAAAGAAGACGAGAACTGCAACCGCGTGCCAATGTTCTCCCAAATTGCCTTCCAAAACAAACTCGTAAATCTGGGGTCCGTGTCGGAGACAATCGTCTCAGACATGCCATGTAATCTGAAAATCTGGGCCACAAACAGTCTCGCGAAGTGATCCGGCTTGACTGTTTTCTTCACTGGAATGAAATGAGCCTGCTTCCTAAATCTGTCAATAACAGTCCAGATACCATCGTGACCACTCTGTGTTCTCGGGAGATCAAAAATGAAATCCATTGCAATGCTTTCCCAGGGGCGGGTGGATATGGGCAAAGGTTGTAACAATCCCTATGCTTTATGCCTGTCAAACTTGACCTTCTGGCATACCAAGCAACTGCGCACAAACTCGTCCACATCCTTCTTTAGTCTCGGCCAAAAGAAGTATCTCTCTACCCCTTTCATGGTGGTAGCAATGCCGCGATGACCCGTAAAAGGCGGACAGTGGCATTTGGTTAGAACTTTTTCCCTCAACGGCTGCGTAACACACAACATGGTTTTCTTCATCAAGTAGCCATCCCGATTGGAATAGTCCGCTACTATCTCCCCTTCTGTATTCAACCGAATACATCTGCAAAATCTGTTCTGTGGCGTACTGACCGACCATAACCTTGAAGTTCCTATGATGTATCGCAGAAATAGCCAGAACCAACGGCTTTCGGGACAAAGTATTTGCCACCAATTTCTTATGTCCCTGCACATGGACAATCCGGAAGTAAACTGTAACAAGATGTTTGCCCACCACATCTGCTTTTCCAATAGCTGCTTCCATGACAAGAAGTAGCATAAACTCCCATCATCTGTGAAAAACCGAAAATCGGCTCCAAGTAGGTAATGTCGCCACTAAATAAGAGCTTGGATAGCCACCAGAAGCTCCTTCTCACATATCTATACTGTCAATTTCGGCCTTGAAAACAATCGGCTCTCATAGGCAATGATATTGGCCTTGTTGCATTAAGACCGCATCCAGATTACGACCACAAGTATCACAATATACTTCAAACGACTTCCGCAAATCTAGCAAAGTCAAAAACTGGTCTTGTAGTCAAATTCTGTTTTAATTCCCGAAAGGGAGTCCCTTTCTCGTGGGCTCTGATACCACTATAACAAACTTGGACACTCCAAGTCAAGAATCTACCGCGACAGCACCAAATAACCACTTCAAAACGGTTCACAGTTCACAATTGATTCGACACTGGCCCGGCGGAGTTCCATGCCTAGAGATATTGGCCCCAAAGTCTGGCGCCCCTTTCGGTATTTCTTTTTATATTAATCTGTGTTCAAAGTACAAGAGTGCGGGCGGCGCTCACACTCAGACTCTGTGTCCAGATGCTCTGAGTTGTGAGTGTCCTACCCACATATTTAAAGAGTACAAGGGATGCCAAAAGCAGAGCCCCAAAAGCTGAACATCAAAAGCCCAAATAAAGTAAAGGCTCTTTCTTTCTCTTGCTTGTAAAAATAAAGCAAGTCCCAAAAAGCTGTCCATAATTAGCTTTAAAAATAAAGCAAAAAAGCTCTCTCTTTCACCCGACATGCGTAGCCAAAAAGCATGCCAAAATCTGCCGTTGAAACAGCCCGCAAAAAGCGCCGCAATCTGAGTCCGTCCATACAGCTTGCCACGTATCCTGCATTCTGTGATTTCTGGGACTGGCAGCCACGTCAACATTTTCAACAACTCTGCATTTTCTTCCGGCTTGTGCAACGTGTGTGTATACACACAGGCAGCCACGTCATCACTTTGTGGAAAGCCTAAGGCAAACAAGACTTCTACAAGTACCACTCAGACTCCTCATAATGGTAAGAACAGTAACTCTTCTAACCAATCTTCCAATAGTCTCTTAGAAAAGAACTCTCCAAATGAACGTAAGGATAAAGCTAACACAATTGCTAAACCTAAGCTCACTCCAGATAAAAAGGCAGAAAAAGGAATTTTAGGAGGATACATCACGTCAGAAGAATAAAGCATTTATTCTACGGAAGGTCGTTGTTTTCATTGTCACATCAAGGGTCACATAAAAAGAACATGTCCTAAGCTTGAATCTAATGACTCTAAAGAACCCACAGAACCCACTTCCTCTGTCAATACAATAAATGAGAACAAGAGTGTGACCCAAGTCTCTCATGATCCTCCCATTGATGAGTCTCTCATTAAGTGTTATGGTCATGTGAAGGGTCAGCATTTTGTCATATTGTTTGACCCAAGCAGCATGCATGATTTGGTTAGTGACTCTCTTGTCGAAAGAGCCCGCTTGGAGGTTCGCAAGACATCTCCTTTCGAGGTGTCAGGCTTCTCTCCCGGTATAGACTCTCTCATCACGCAAGAGTGCCTTGTTGTTTTGTTCACTGTTCAAAAAGTGTCCTTCCGCAGAAAATTTGTAGTCTCTCCTCTTTCACGATGCGATATGCTTTTGGGCATTCGATGGTTTCGTGAGCATAACCCTCTCATTGATTGGGCGGAAAATACGTTCATTTTCAATGCCAAAAGTGACTCTCCCCTTGTCATTCGTGGAGAGCAAGTTGTTCATTCTTCATCTCTCATTTCTAATGTGCAGGTGAAGATGGAAAAGAATCCGGCGAAGGAGACTCTCTCAGTCTCTTCTTTTCTAAAGCACGACACACATGATTAGCTTCTTGACACAGTCAAAGCTATCCGAAAAGCATATGCAATGGGCAAACATTCTTTCTATGTTCCACTTCTAGATTATGCATGTGGAAGGCAAGAAGAATGTTGTGGCTGATGCGTTATCACGGAAGCCACAAATTTCAGCTGTGTCAATTCCTTATCATCATGAGCTGGATGACTTGAAGGAACAATATGCTACTGATGAAGATTTTGCAAGGATCTTTGAACAGTTGCAAGAGGGGCAACATCATGAGCACTACCTCCTCAGAGATGATTTTATGATGATGCATGGTAGACTTTGTGTCACTAGGCCATTGCGACATAAGGTCATGGTAGAAAGCCATGTCCCACTTTATGCAGGGCATCGTGGTATTGATGTTGCTCAGGTACCAGGATCTCATCAAGTTCCTCAACTTCTGGCTGATCCTCATCTGGCATATCTTCTGGCACATCACCCACAAAGGGTCTTAGAAGACTCATGTGAAACGCATTGTGAATCTTCCACACATCAGGCAATTTCAACATGTAAGCCACATCGCTTGTTGCTAAATTGGCTTTATCTGACATAAAAATAATTCTAAATGAATTATTGGATTTATAAGTGAGAGGGTTTTCTCGCTTGGAACACTAGGGAAAATAATTCTAAATGAATTATTGGAATTTTAAGTGTGAGGGTTTTTCTCACTAGAGACATCCGAATACAGAGTATTCCTAGTGCGTCATTCAAAGTAGTGACGGGAGCACTGACAACGGGAATATCTGTAAGGCCACCAGGAACGGGTACTTCTGATGCGTCACATCGGATGGGTGATAGGGAGCATCGGGAAGAAGTATCCCACCATCCGGGAACGGACATCTCTGATGCGCCTAGGATGGGTGACGTAGAGCATCGTGAAGGAGATTGTACCATAAGTTCGGTAGGAAAGGACAAGGTGATGGGTATTCCTGATGCGTCGCAAGGTGGGTGACGGGTGCATCGGAAAGGGAATATCCATAGTCGGGAGAAAATTCCGAACTGTGTTAGAATTGTGCACAAGGAAAAGCAAGCACTTGAATGAAGATGGGTTCAAACGAAACTTTGAGGAAAAACAGATGCTTTCTGAGAAAGCGGGATTGCTTTTTGGAAAAGCAGTCCCGCGAGGAATTCTATGTCTGCATTGCAACTGTGCATGTGATTTCATCCAAGGACGCCTGGGAAGTGTTGTGAAAGCATTGTTTTTAACTTGTAAGGTTTTATTGAGTTTTTGGGCAGATTCAGACTATTTTTAAAACACGCCGGCCGCCCACTTAATAAGTGGGCAGCCATTTGATAAATAAGGCAACAGATCAACCAGCGTTTTTTCTCTCTCTTTTTCTGACAGAACAACGCAAAAAAAACACAAAAAAAACGTGCAGCTTTACCTTGAAGCCTTTGGGTTACATCCTACGTATGCCCCAACCCAACGAGTGCAAAGGAGGGGTAATGATAGAGCTAGCACATCAACTGTACATATGAATTCAGTGTAATAGATGGAAATGACAAAAGTATGAAGGTATCATTACGTCATTTGTATCTATGTGTTGTGACCTTTCGTGCGGATACATGCAATGATAAAAGAGTGCTAAAAACACAAAATCATCAATGGCATGTATTTATAGTATGCAATCGAGGACGTTTGCGATTACAAGAGGGGAGTATGTCACGAGGACGTGGCAACTGCTAACCTTAGTTGTTGGTTTCTTTCCAATGATTTTTGTTTAACTTTTGAGACCCTCTTTTTTAAGTTGCAAATGGTCAAACATTGTATGGCCAATGTGAACTGTAGTTTCACCCGCAGACGAGAAGTTGGTCGGCACTGAAACTCGTATAGTAAAAGGATGTCTAGGCTCAGTTCAAGATCATGTAGGTCCCCCCGTCGCACTTAGCAAGTTGGTGGATACTAGGAAGTGAACTCAATAAAGGCATTGCGCCAAGGTGAAATCACCGAGGGAAAGTACCTGAGAGCTGGGCTACATTGCATTTTTGGATGCGGTCCCAGTGGGGATAGATGGTCAGATGACCAGTGGGAGTCCAACAGAAGCATCCCCTAAAATTTAGGGAACTGCTATTTTGGACCATAAAATCTGTTCGCGTCATTACCTCCGGAATGACAAGGGGAACATTTTAGAGCTTGGCAGTAAAGTCAGCTGGGGAGATTTTTTAAGCGGCAAGCACGAAACGGAAAATTGCTTGTAAATGTGCCAAGTGGCACCTTTTCGTGCACTTTCCTCATGCAGAAGAAGGTAGCACTCGATTTCTAGCTGAGAGGGGCCTCATTTGCAAGCTGCCACAGGGTAAGAGCTATTGACTTCAAGCTTTCCCTCTCAGGAACAGTGTAGTGCAAGAAGTCATGTCCTGCACACCCTACACTACTCTCTCTCTTCCCTATGTGCAGTAATGTGATGCCCCACAAGAAGGCTCTTCATTTGACTCATATACAGCTGTGAGGTCTTATGCGTTTTTGCTGAGGCAAGAGCCTCTCTGAGCAAGAACAGGAGTAGCTAACTGCTGCTCCAAAAGCAGGCACAGGTGAGGGTGATAACCTCACCGTACAGGTGCGTTTTCAGCGCTGGTTATGTGCTGAATTTGCACTGCTTTTCAGCCATACGGATGCGAGAACCATTGGGAACAGTGCCCCACTGTTAGAGGACGGTTCATGTACTGTTTAGGGCTGAAATTAGGGCAAAAACCAGTAAATATAGCATGCTGAATTTACTGTTTTTGGGAAGAATCAAAGGGGGTTTATGCAGTGGAAGCGAGTTCCAACAGGGGAATTGGTTTCGGGCAAGTTTTGGAGCTGTTATGTTGCCAAAATTTCACCAAAACAGGTGGTATCTAGCTAGATACAGGTAAAGAATTCCCAGGACTCTTCTTGTAATTTTACCCTCTTAAACTATAAAGAAATACCGAAAGGGGTGCCAATAGTGGGGCCTACAGGTTGTCGGCGTCTACTCGTAGCATTCTAGCTTCCGAGCCATGTGTGTGCTTAAGTGTTAATTCCCGTCGCAGGTTACCTTTCCAAAGTGCTCTCTGTGTGTGTCTAAAGTAAAGAATTTCGGGTGAAAGCCAAAGTCTACAGCCCTATGGGCCAATTTCAGGGACCAGCCCATCTTCTGGTCCCCAATGATGTGTCAAGCTTTCTCTCTCTCTCTCCCCAATTCTCTTGAGTATTTGAATTGCATTTAAAAGTCAGTTTACGCTTTTTCTGACAATGTTGACTTGGATCTGCGATAGTATGGTGAGACTTATGCTGAAATCTGGAATCGCTGATGATATGGGCTGAGATCTGCAAAAACGCTAGGCTGGGATGTGCGCATGTGCAATCAAAGGGTATGCAACTATTCTGAAGTGCTTGGACATGCACGTCCTTTGTACAGGCCTACAAGGGTGCCAGAACACTTTCTAGGTTGTCCTAAACCCTAGAAATAGGAGTTACAGCTTGTCCACATGCACATAGGTTAGATGTGCACGTGACAAAAGTAAATATACCTAGATGAATCCAGGATATGCCCACATTCACCCTTGAAGGAAAGTGCAAAGTAAAGGCTATTGTAATGGCTCCTTGCCCATTAACGAAACCTTTGTTACCCGTAAACTAGTATCCTAAGGCAGACATAACTTTTGCAAGAGAAATTATCAGACCATTTCATTTTCCATGAAATAATCTGACCCTTTTATTTTCCAAACCCTTTTGCAAGAGAAATAATCTGACCCTTCTATTTTCCATGAAAAAATGCACTTAAGCCAAAACTCAAAGCCCAAAGCAGCATGTATACATGTCACGTAAATAACGACCACGCCAATGATGTAGAACTCTATTAAGAGATTAAACCTTTTGACAAGACCAATGAACACTGAAAGTACAAGAAAATACCATAGGGTGCAGGTGCTAATAGCAAGACATCTCAAAAAAAAATCAACGATTTGGAATCTTTATGGATTTAAATAGGAAATTCTTTACCTTCAGCTATGTCATGAACCACTGCCATTTTCACACACCTGAAAGATGAATGCACAAAGAGAGCATCATTAACAACTTTGCGAAATTTGTGTGCACGCGCACATGCATACCCATGCATGTCCATGTGTTAACTGTGAATAAAACTGCATCCATCCATGCACATACATGTGCTCTAAAATGTACACACCATGACAGTTTATTAAGAGCTTTGACGCCTTCAACTGTCATTATGTGGGCTCGCAAAAGAAGGAAACACAAAAACGGCATATTGCTAATAGTCACCAATAGTTACAAGGCAGCGATCTTACTATCTGGATATCTGGATAACTTATCGACAACATTCGCTAAAGGTCATCCAGATAAAACTAATATAGGATTATTTACAAGCTTGGCCAAACTTTCAGAAGCTTCATGGAATCTAATTCCCTGGGTGGGTCTTCACCTTTCTATTAAAGCATAATAGAAATGTTGCGAAGGTAACATAGTGCTATATGAGAACATGTAGTATCCTTCTCAAGAGAGCACTCACTCCATATTATTTTGCCCATCACAAATAGGAAACCTAACTAGAAGAGAAGGTAAACGTACTTGTCTCTGTCAAGGCCCGGGATGTCTGCTGCAATGATGGCCATGACAGCCATCCTATGCATGTGATCTGCAATAGATTCTGTTTCCTTCAATCCGTGATTGACCCATCCAGCACGCTTTGTAGTCTACAGTAGAGGTCATTATTACTACTTCTCTAAATGCTACCAATAGAAATCAGCTTCTGGTTGAAGGTGGTGGACAATCTTGTCTTATCAATTCACTTCGCCACAAATTTTTGAGTGCCTGTAGCTGTTTCAACCTCAAATTTGATGTACTTCACTCTGATGCTTAACGCCAGGATGAAGACAATGCAAACTACTTCAAGCTGAGCAAAAATAAATGCGTGCACCAAAAGTTCAAAATGGACAAATGCAATTTTGAGACTATAACCTTTTTTCCCTTTTGATTCCAGCAGCAGGACAGAACTCCTTGCAATACTCATACTAGTATATTTCCATACATTACGCCCATAGGGATATTTATATATAAACGCAGTCATTTGATGATAGCAAAACACCAAGTGATGGGAAAAGGTTACCAATACCAAACACTTCAAAATCCTATAAAATTGGGAAGCTGATGCTGAGAATAAATAAATAAAATGCAATACAAGCAGCCATATTGAAACATGTGAACTTTTGAGCTTGTGTTTACCACCACTTTTGCATACAAATTAACACCACACAAACAAGCACACATCGCATGATCACGAACGTTGCATGCTTTCCATCTCCACTAATCTCTTTCAGATTATATTGGATCCCATCCAGTCGATAATGTCTAAGGTGAATGTAAAGTTGATGTTGTATGTCCTTCATTTTATTTATCACTTCTGTCAATTTTTTGTAATTATAATGACAAACCTATTTCATCTCTTCTTGGGTTTGCTCTAGACAGCGTAATCGAGGACTAACTCTTCCTTGTTGGGGGGGGGGGGGGGGGGGGGGGGGGGGGGGGGGGGGGGGGGGGGGTCGTCATTCCTTCCTGACATGGCAGCTGTAGGAATTGATGACATGACAGCAGTACGGGATGATGATGTGCCATTTGTATAGGTAGATGACATGGTGTCACAAACTGCTGACGTGTCAAGCCACTGAAGACCCAACGGTTAGGGCTCCCCGAGCCTAACCCTAGCCAAGGACTTGGGTAAGCTTTCAGGACTATTTTTGCATGCTGTTACATGACTTCCCTCTTAGAAGTCCAGATTTTGTCAAAATGGGGAAACTTGAAAATGCTTGCCATGGAAACCATGGAAGACTGTAACCAAGGTTCCTCTATGTCTACCTTACGGTTTCTTTCTTCAAGCTGATTCCCTTGGAGGACCAATGCAAGTGATATACAATTGGACTGCCATCACCATTATAGGAGTATTGTCTTTCCAACCAAGTATCAACAATGCAAGAACTTATGGACCATGCTACGGTCGGCTACAAGCTTATGAAAGGTAAGCTAGAGTTTACTACAGATGAAACTCCGGCAAACACACAGAATCCTCAGCCACAACGAACAAACCCCCGAGAATCTCGTAAAGTCAACCACAGAGGCCTCGTTTGACACAGCGTCAATGAGAAACCCTATTACAAGAAGGCCGATGCTTTGAATGTTTTCAACAGGGCATAATTTTTTTTTTTTCCGAGAAAAAGATCCTTCTATTAGTTAATGAAAACTGCCCATACGGCTACAACCTCCTCTGCAAGAGAGGGCTACAACAAGCATGATGGGGAGACTCTCCCAATGAAAAAACAGCATATATACAATGAGGCTAAATCAAGAGATGGGAGGAGGGAAGAGCCACACAGGTGGACAGTAGTGCCATCTGAGCACCCCCTGGACTATGGTGTAGAAAGGCCCAGGGCGCCAGAGTCGAAGGAAAGCCTCGCGGCGCTCCCGCATGCGGTCGGAGCTACCCTGTAGTCCCTCAAGTTGTCCTCTGAGAGTATGGATCAGCTCTAGCCAAAAGTCACGAACAGTCTCTGTTGGTGGCACAGAGCGAGCCTCAAAGATGCAGAAACAGCGGGCCCGCCAGATGAACCAAAGTGTCAGGCCACTGATGAGCTCCCAACACTCCTCTCTCACTGCACCACTCCTGTGGAGTAAGCTCTGTGCAGGCTGAAGTGTAGGTCGCCCCCCCTGCATCACTATCATCCTACTGACTGGTGGAAGATAGCTCAAACTGAAGTGCCGGGCCCGTGAGGGTGGACCAAGCCGCTGCCCCCCCAAGTGTATTGTCGAGCCGTGGAGAGAGCAGGCATCAGCCGAAGAACTCGTAGCCACACCTGCTGGGCCGAGGGACAGACTGACAGTCCCAAAGACAGTGACGCTGACTCTCCACCAAATGGTCACAAGCTGCACATGTGGCCGAGAGACCACTATGCACTAGCCAGCTCCCTACTGCTGTGGCTCTGTGTGCGACCAGCCACTGAAACAAGGTGACTCGCCTCGGCTGTCTGGAGTCCCACAACCTCTCCCAAAAGTCTGCCAAGAACTCGACGGCGAGACCCTCCTCCTGCCAATGACGTGTTGCAGCGGGGAGGGCCTCTCTCTGTGCTGCTAGTATGTGCCGTCCAAGCCGAACAGTGTACTTAAAGAAGGGGACTCCTAGGTGGTCTGCAGAAGAGAAGGGGTCCCTCCATAGCCACTCACAAGGATCCCACTGTACTCGTGCCAGTGGACAGCACTCCCAAGCCCAAAGCCTCCAGTGTCCAGTCTCAAGAGCTGCTGGGTCAAGGTCTATGACGCAAGTCCTCCCACAGATGCCCACAACTCGGATCCTCTGAAAACAGCACTCTGCTACCTACGGGGCCTCTACTGCAACTCGCTGTAGTCGTCCCCCACCCTGAAGCTCGAAGAACAGGGCTGGGACAGTCTCTGAGTAGGCCCTGACTAAAATGAGAACCTCCAGTCGTGTGAAGGCTCCCATCCACCGGGGTGCTATTGGCTCGAGAGGCGTGAGCCACTCAGCTGGAACTGACTCTGAGATGTCCTGACACATGCTCTGCACCCCTCTCATGCCCTGCAGCTCGAAACCCTGTACCTCCTCTGACAAACCTGTGAACTCTAGCCAGTCACCTAGAGAGTGCGCTGGACCTGCTGCCATGGGACCCCAGGAAACATGAGGTCGACTACCAACCAAGTGGCCTCGTGCTAACCATGGGGTTCCAGACGAGGGGCTGCCGTAGGCGCTCCTCCGTGCACATCGGCTGTCGCTGCTCCAGGCCACGCTGTAGGAGCTCCCAAGAACGAAGCAAACTCACAGTGAAACGGTCCTCCAGTCTCCTGCTCAAACCAACTCGGCGCATCTCTGTAAAGATCCATCTGGTCGAAGGTTGCCAAGGGCCTCCTGACTGAGGCACCCTGGCACGAAGCCTCTGCAACAAGAACTCCTTCCAGGGCTCCTCACCTGGAAGAAGTCCTCTGACTATGAACTTCCCTAGAAGGGCTCTGCTCTGCTGTGCTGGATCAATGATCCCAAGCCCTCCCTGAGAACAAGGAAGCGTGATGACCGACCAAGCCACCTTGGCTCGGGCCATCTCAGTGTCACGTCCTGACCAAAGGAAGTTCCTGATCAGCCTCTCTACCTGGCTGATACAAGAACTCGAGAAGATCCAGCAGGAGATGATGTACCACATAGTCGCCAACAGCACCTGGCTGGCAACTACTCTACCAGCCAGCGATAGACGTGCTGAGCTCCAATGTAACAGCTTTCTCCTGATGGACAGGAGAAGAGGAGCAATCTGCTGCTCGGGAGACAAGTCCAAACCAACCTGACAACCCAAGTATCGAACTGCAGTCCCTGGGGGAATCCACCTGAAACCCTCTCCTGGCATCCAATCTGGCGTAGGAGCACTCCCAACCGAGAAAGCCACTGTCTTTCTCCAGTTGATCAGTGCGCCCGATGCACAACAAAAGGTCTCCAAAGCATGCTCACAACTGTGAAGATTGGCCTCCTGGCCATCTAAGTACAAGGCTGAGTCATCGGCAAACTCAGCGTCCAGTAACTCCTCTCCCCGAATAGGGAGTGCTAAGCCCCGAAGACCAACCTACTCTGACACCAAAAATCTGCTCATCGCCTCCGCATAGAACAGAAAGAGAAAGGGGGCAAGAGGGCCGCCCTGTCTGACCGAGCGTGTGAGCATGAAGCGCGCACCTCTCCCCCCTGCCAAAAGCACCTGACTGTGAGCCTGTCTGTACAAAGCTGACACCCCTCTGATCCAAGCATCTCAGAAGCCCATCCTGCGAAGAGTGCCCTCTAGAAAGTCCCAGTCAACTCGGTCGTAGGGCTTCTCAAAATCGAGAAGAAGAATCACAAGGTCCTCACCATGGAGCCGTGCCAGGGCAGAAGCCTCCCAGAAAGTAAAGATGTTGTCAAGGATACTGCGTTCCTTGACAAAACCTGTCTGAGTCCCATGTATAAGGCTCTGTTAAAGTGGTTGTATCCTCAAACTCAGAGCCTTGGCAAGAATTTTGTAGGCTGAGTTGAGGATGGTGATGGGGCGCCACTGATCAGGCCCTCACTCATGCTGTCAGGCATCACTCCTGTGTGAAAAATGTAATAAAAAGCACTACAAAGATCTGGGCCAAGCAGGTCCCAGTACTCCAAGAAAAAGCTGGGAGTCAACCCATCCTCACCTGGACAGCTACCACGAGGAAGGGCCCTCAGAGCTGTGTGCAGCTCCTCAAGCTGAAGTGGCATCTCTAGCCTCTGGCGCATCTCCTCTGTCACAAGACATGGCATCTCTGCCCAAACCTACTCCCTGCATGCATCCTGCCGCTCTGACTGAGGCTCAGCCGACAGTAACTCATGGTAGAAGTTAGTAGCGACTGCACGCATATCCTCGGGCTCACAAGCAACTGACCCATTGGGCCTCCTCAACTGACTGACCTTGGCATGCGAATGCCGAGGCCCCACTGTCTCAAAAAAAGCACCAGTCACTCTGTCACCCACCTGAGTCCACTGAGATGCCTGTCGGTGGAAGGTAAACTCATGACGCCTCTCCTCTCTGCTAGCAAGCTCCTGTCGAGCCTGCTGTAACTGCTCCTCCAACCATGGACTGTCTGGATGTCCGAGTGAAGCAATGCCCCGTCTGAGACGCTGCTCTGCCTCTCTCGCTGCAGCCCGGCAAGCCAGAGACTCCTGAAGAAAAAAGTGGCTAAGCTGAGCTAGGCCTGCGGCCACTCTGTCTGCAGGTGAATCCTGTCTGTCCATACCCTCTGTCCAGAGAGCCTCTATCCTCTCTCTGAGTGCTGAGTCCAACAAGACCCTCTCTAGGATGCGGAGCATCGTGCTCCCACTCCTCTGCCTGTCTGCCACTGTGAGGATCACTGGTGCATGGTCCGAGAAGGAAGTCCTTGCCAGGATGCCCACTGAACCCCCCAAGTCACTGAAGTGGTCACTAGTGTAGAAGCGATCTATCCGCGATAGATTCACTCCTCCGATCTAGAGAAGGCAAGACTGTCTGGGGATCTCACAAAACCTAAGTGCTGCCATGTATCCGAGACCCTCAAAGTCATACAAAACCTCTCCCAAGCAGCCAACTCGACTCCATGCACAGTAGCATGGCTGTCACCAATCCTGTCAGAAGGGTCCTCCAACATGTTGAAGTCCCCTCCTATACACCAATGATCGGCCTGCGGCAAAGACTCAACAATCTGTGACCAAAACTCTGCACGAGCACTCGCCACATTGGGCGCATAGATGTTCAGGAAGCCCACAAGGCCACCATGAACCTGCATAGTAATCCACTGAGCCCTGCCTGGCACAATAATCCCTCTGCCTACAATGGCCTACTGCAATGAGTCCGCAATAGTCATACATACCCCTCCCTGGATGCCTCCCGGTCCAAAAGCAGCTGACCAAAAAGTATCATACCGTCCACGCAAAATCTGACCACAACGCCGAATGCGGCTCTCACACAGATGGTGCTCCTGAAGCATAAGGAGATCAATCTCTCCTCCCACAAGGCAATGCTGAAGCTCCTAACGCAATCGGCCCCGCTGTCGCTGAAACTGGGGCCCACCTAGTCCCTGCACGTTCCATGAGACGATCCTCATGGGGAGCGAGAGAGAACAGATGCTGCCGCAGCAGCAAGACGGGCTATCTTCGAGGCAGGCTTGGATGGGGAGTAATCCGCATCCGAGCGGCCTCTAGATAGGCGTGACTGCAGCGAGTGCCTAGCGCAAGCCCAACCTAAGCGAGCCGTACATAGCGCAACCTCCTCTGTCCAGGAGTCCTCATGAATGTATACATAGCAAGGCAAACACTGCGTATCAGCAAAGAAGTACACCACAATGTTCCTACATCCTGCTGAGTCTGGGGGTGTCACCGCAAACTTGGCCAATGGCCACAAAGTCTGCAGCATATCTGTAACTCCAAGTTCTCCCATGTGGTGAGAGAACTCTAAAACCTGTGTATGCAACCATCCCACCACTGAGTCAAGGGACCACTCTGTCTCGGTCCTACCACAGAGGGGGAAGGAGAAACCAACTACTGAGTCCAGGGCCTCTGTCCCCCTAGCGGCGAGGAACAAAACATGGACCCTGAAACAGGCTGCCTCATGGTCTGCTGCGGAGTCGCCGAGAAAACGAGTAAACCCGTAGTCGAAGAAGTCCCAGTGGCGTCTGATGTCAATGCTCGTCAACCCACGAGGGATGGCTGCAAGGGAGGATGTCTGAATCTGCAGAGGGGGCCGCAAGAAGGGCTAACCCTCTCGCGCTAGGCGACTCGTGGTAAAAGCGTTGCCAAGAGATCTCCTAGCCGCCGGAGAGGGACCAGCCGCCTGAGCCGACTGAGGAATTGGAGCAGGAGGAGGAGAGGGAGCTGGAGCGAGAGGAGGAGAAGAGGGGCGGGATTGGGCGACAGAGGTAGAGGGGCGGAGTGGAGAGGCAACGCGAGCAGAAGGCGGGGAGGATGAGGCAAAGGGAGGGAACTCTAGGGGGGGTGCAACTGTCGAGGGAGAAGCGGAGGTGGAGGCTAGCGTAGGGATCTCCTCCTGCTCAAGAGGACCAAAACGGTTCCCCGTGGGAACCCACTGCTGCTGAGTCGGCACCTGAGGGCCACTCCGAGTGCCAGGCTGTCACTGTGACCCCTGGCGTCGACGCGGCCACGGGCCTGCTGCCACCCCTCCTCCGCTGGAGCCCCAAGCTCGGAGGGTGGCTCTGCATCTGTACGCTGTGCCGCTGGCTGTGGTGGCTGCGGGCCAGCCCTGGCAGGCTGGGGCTGAAGCTGGGGCTGAGGCTGAGGCTGTGGTGCAAGTCGCGGCCTCCTCCGTGGACAGGCCTTCGCTAGATGGCCCATCTGGCGGCAAATGAAGCACTGGTTCGGGAGGCCTCAGTACTCCACACTCTGTCGAAACCAACCCCCACTCACCCGAGGTAGAAGGATAACCTTCGGGAGTGTGTGGGTATCTCTAACCAAAACTCGAACTGAGGGAATGCCAGCCACCTTGGCAGCTACTGATGCTACCGTGCGAGGTGTCTCCAGGACAGTCCCAATGGCGGAACCGATCCTGGAAAGAAGTGGTAGGTACTCCCTCCGTAAACCCGGAAACCAGACTAAGATGGGGATGTCTGCCTCCTCTACTAGAACATCCGAAGCTGGGTCAAAACCATGTCGCCACTGTCGAAAGTGGGCACGTGAGGCTCGAATGGCCAATGGACTCATAGCTATGACCTTGGACGCCATCTCGGAGGACTCAAACTCGATCTGATAGTAGCCCCGTCCGAGAATCTGGACATCCAAAATCTTTTCCACCTCTGTGAGAAGGCGGGCCTGGAGAAGGTCTCGCAGCTCTCCTCTGCTAGGTCGGGTGCCGAGAATCTTGCAAATGACCGAGGTCGCCTGCAATCTCTCTACCTCGGCGGCAAGGCTCGCTTGCTCCATAGGCGAGAGAGCAAGTCGAATGGTGGGCTCAGCGGGGTCGGGCGAGGGGGCTTCTGGCGAGTCCCTCTGTGGCAAAGCTGGAGCCTCCATCTGTGTCTACTGTCGAGGCGTAAGAAGAGGACGACGGGAGGATGCTGCAAAAGGGCGCGCCAACACTGCTCCAAGGAGTTGGAACAGCTGCCGAAAGTGTCGAATCTGCAGGGAGCAACCGAGGCGGAGGGCCCAAACTGATGGATGAACGGGCCGAGTCAGGGAGGGGGGATAAAGCGGGATGGGGCTGAGGGATGAGGGCGTGCGGTGGCAGCAGGGGCTGAGGCTGAGGGCGTGCGGCGGCAGCAGGGGCTGAGGCTGGGCGGAATGGCTGGAACAGGGCAGCGCGAGGGGGGGGCAGCGGGGGCAGAGGGCAGGCGGGAGGGGACAGGCAAGCGGGGGGCAGCGGGGGTTGAGGGCAGAGCGAGGGAGGGCAGCGGGCAGCACGGAGGGGGGGGGGGGGGGGGGGGGGGGGGAGGAGCCGAAGGCGATGGCGCAGCGGGAGAACACAGCAGCAGCGAGCAAGCCGTGATCAACAGGGCATAATTACATTTCATGTCCTCAAAGAACAGATACATCCTCAAAACAACCTCCCGCTCTGAGAGCACAAAGAACAGCAAGCCCATCTCCGGCTAAGCGAGCTAGACTTGCAATTGGACTCGTACCTAATATTTATGGCATTAATCTCGAAAGTTCTAATGAATTGTGCAGAGCTTATGGAAAAATCAACGGCTTGAGAGCCCTTATCTTCTTTGACCCGAGAGCCACCGAAAATCTCATACGTCTCGGCTTCCTCAAGCAGATGGACTTTGACTTGACTACGTTCCACAAGCTGGAGAACTTGAAGGCGAGCTAGCCACTAGGCAAACTCAAAAGGTGGTACCCCTCGATTGGTGCTCTTCCAGTAACCATCCAAGGATACAATGGACAGGCAAATTTTCACATCATGAAGTTGGGCAATGGTGACGCTCTCTTGGGCATGCCTTGGCACTCCAGATCCAGAACCGTACAATCACTTTGATGCAGCAGGACAAGCCCGTCACAAATTGCTAACGTGTCAAGCTACTAAAGACCTGAGCCAACTTGAAGATCCCAGCCATGGGGCCTAAACCCTAGAAGTGGTAGAAAAGAAGCACTTACTACCAACTTATAGATCCTCGCCGAGTGGGGCAAAATCGTTACTAAAGTTTTACCAACTTATGGGATCCCGGCCGATGGGGCCCAAGTCGCTAGAAATAAAGACACACGGAAACTTGTATGCAACCAGTTGATGAAGTACCATGACTGTACGAACAGTCCGCAAATTGCATTGACAAGATGATGTGCAGTTGTACGGCACTTCCACATTTTGCATTGCAATCTTGTTGGTGTGTGTCACAAGATGGGCACCACGTGCCAATAGAAAAGAACAGACTGAACAACTTTAAGCACTTCAAATAACAACTGAACTGGAAGAGAGAGAGACAACACACGGCACGGAGTGGCGGAATTCCACCCCAAAGAGTATTGGCCCCAAATCTTGGCGCCCTTTTTGGTATTTCTTTATATTGCATCAACACAGTACAAGCCTACTAGTACTCCAGACTCTACACCTTCTCCAGGAAGCATGCCAAAGAATGAGCCCTAACCTCATATTTAAAGGCCCTTGGCTTGAAAAGCACTTACAGTGAAAAGCCTTTAAAACTCAAAAGCTTCTAGTCCAAAAAGCAATGCCAAAAGCTGCCAGCGTAAAATCCAGAATTCCGTTCAGCTGCCACGTCATCAGCCAGCGCAAAACGCGGAAATCCATACAACTTGCCACGTCATCATGCCATCGCAATTTTCGAAAATCTGCCGCGTCATCAATTTTTGCGTGTGTGCGGGTCCTGCTTTATTTGAATCCTTTATGTCACTTGGGGCCCCATCGGACGGGGTCCCCTAAGTTGGGAGGACTTCTTCTCTGTTATTTGTTCTCTTAGGGTTTAGGCCCCTCAGCCGGCATCTGTAAGTTGGCTCCATTCTTTAGGCTTTGACACGTTAGCAGTTGTTACATCTCCCCTCATTGAAAGAGAGTAATCGTCCGCGATTACAGCATATCTGCAAAACAACTCAAGTTAGCTCAAAAATTTCCGAGGGAAAATCAGTTTGCTCTTTTTATTAAGGAGTTAGCTTCTCCTTTTTGCTCTTTTGATCAAGGAGTTAGCTTCTTCTCTCGGCTGTTTTGATCAAGGAGTTAGCTTCTCCTTTCGTCCAAATCGGAACTGCAATGCTTTCTTGTGATCTTTCACCCCGAAAAAAGTGAAAAATTTGACTGTCGTACCACCATCTTTGAAATCTTTGGGTTGGTTAGGCGCATATCCCAGGTATGGATAATAAGAGTATCCATATGGGCTCCAAACATTGTAGCCTGGTGGCGGTGGTGGTGGAGGTGGGGGCAATGGCGGTGGCAAAGGCGGTTGCACTAGATCAGGGTCAAATGGCTGCACCATATTCCTGAAGACTCCCTCGATCTGAAGAGATGGCTGAGAAAGTTGCCGATTGGAAGCTCTTGTACTTTTTGGTGCCAGAGGAGGAGGTACCACCTGGGGCATCAGAGGGGGTAACATGTAGTTCAAAAATTGTTGAAAACTTTGTAGCATCGAAAGATTCTGCAGAGGATGCCGCGAAAGAATGTCGTGAATGTCGTGAAGCTCGTTGAGTAGAAACTGCAAATATTCTGCTAAATCCATGAATTCCAAGTATTCGGTTCTTTATGGCTTATGCACTATAAGACACTGCGATGAAGACGGGAGCGCGCCCGATGCGCGATGAAGTAAGGGTGGGAGTGGCTAATTAGTCCGGGTTGGAGGGCGAAGACACCTCAAATAAAATTCCAAAAAGCTCTGTCTGCTCTTTTGTGGGACTGGTATGCTTTCAACAAAGCACACGCCTGATGCTCAGCAAAGCACACGCCTGATGCTCTGATACCACTGTGACAAGACGGGCACCACGTGCCAATAGAAAAGAACAGACTGAACAACTTTAAACACTTCAAATAACAACTAAATTGGGAAAGAGAGAGAGAGAGAGACAACACGCAACACGGAGTGGCGGAATTCCACCCCAGAGAGTATTGGCCCCAAACCTTAGCGCCCCTTTCGGTATTTCTTTATATTGCATCAACACAGTACAAGCCGGTACTCCAGACTCTGCACCTTCTCCAGGAAGCATGCCAGAGAATGAGTCCTAACCTCATATTTGAAGGCCCTTGGCCTGAAAAGCAGTTACACTGAAAAGCCTTTAAAACTCAAAAGCTTCTAGTCCAAAAAGCAATGCCAAAAGCTGCAAGCATAAAATCCGGAATTCCGTACAACTGTCACGTCATCAGCCAACACAAAATGCGGAAATCCATACAGCCTGCCACGTCATCATGCCAACGCAATTTTTGAAAATCTGCCACGTCATCAATTTTTGCGTGTGTGCGGGTGCTGCTTTATTTGAATCCTTTATGTCACTTGGGGCCCCATCGGACGGGGAGGACTTCTTCTTCTATTACTTGTTCTCTTAGGGTTTAGGCCATAGTTACCCGGAACGCGAAACGGGAACGGCAACGGGATCCCCACGGAACGGGGGAACGGCTAGGGGTCCGGAACGGGAACGTCGCGGAACGGGAGGTATAAAAAACACCCAAATAGTGCAATTTTTAGCTCCTTGTGTTTAAATACAAGGAGTGTTAGAGTGCTTTGACTCTAATACTCACAAAAAACTCGTTTTGAAGACCATTCAACCTTGCTATGACTAGATGATGAGAGAGAGAGAGAGAGAGAGAGAGTGAGATGGAGAGGGAGAGATTTGAGAGAGTGGGAGAGAGAGAAAGAGAGCTTGAAGGCTTGAAGCCTTGAGCCTTGAGAGAGTGAGTCTTGAGAGGGAGAGATCTTGAGAGTGAGAGGGAGAGAGCTTGAGCCTTGAGGATTAGCTTGTAAAGAGAAAGGGGGAGGGGGGTGCATTTTATGAGTCCTTGAGGCCTTGCACACTTTCAAAAGAAGCCCAAACATTTACTTCAATTTTTTCTATTTTTGCCAAATTTGTTTGTAGCCGTTGGCCGTTCCAGGGGCATTCCGGAACGGTCCGGGGACATTCCGGAACGGCCGTTCCGGTTTGCATTGGCCACCCGAAACCTCAGACATTCCGGGACGTTCCGGAACGTTCGGGAAGGGAACTACCCCCCGGAACGCCGGAACGGGGGCTAGGGGGCGTTCCCCGGTAACTATGGTTTAGGCCCCTCGGCCGGCATCTGTAAGTTGGCTCCATTCTTTAGGCTTTGACACGTCCGCACTTTGTTACAGTGTGGCAGTACAGATTTCCAAGAAAAGCACTAGCTGCTGTTTTTGGCACTAGTTGTTAGAGGCCACATGCTTTTAAGACTTTATACTTTTCATGCACCACTTTTAGAGAGGCCAAGGCCCTTTAAACAAGTTAGCTAGGCTCCCCCTCTGGGATCTACACGGTGGGAGATGCAGAGCAGAATTCTAGGCATACCGAGTTGAAGCAATATAAAGAATACCGAAAGGGGCGCCAGGTTTTGGGGCCACTGCTCTCTTGGGGTGGAGCTCCACCACTATGTCTCGTGTGTCGAGTCTCTCTCCCTCTCTGTTCAATTGTTATTTCAAGTGCTTAGAGTTTGTTCAGTTTGTTCTTTTCTGTTGGCACATGGTGCCTTCCCATTACAATGGTATCTAAGCTCCAATCGTGCTTTTCTGAAAGCATACCGGTCCTGCCAAATAACAGACATAGCATGATGGCGTTTATAGATTCTGCAGAGTATTTACAATTTCTTCTCATTCAGGGCATATTTATTCTTTTGCCGAGGAAAAGATCCTTTTATTAGTTAATAAAGCTGTCCATAGGGCTACAACTACCTCTGCTAGAGAGGGCTACATCAACCATAAGGGGAGACTCTCCCAATGAAAAAACAGCATATGTACAATGAGGGCAAAATTAGGAGATGGGAGGAGGGAAAAGTCACACAGGTGGACGATAGTGACATCTGGGCTCACCCCGGACCATGGTGGAGAAACTTGAAAGGCCCAAGGTGCCAGAGTCGAAGGAATGCCTCTCTGCGCTCTTGCATGCGGTGGGAGCTGCCCTGAAATCTCTCGAACTGTCCCCTGAGAGTATGGATCAACTCCAGCCAAAAATCTCGAACAGCCTCCGCTGATGGCACAAGGCGAGCCTCGAAGATGCGGAAGCAACGGGCCTGCCAAATAGAACTAGAGTGTCAGGCCATAGACAAGCTCCCAACACACCTCTCTCTCACTGCACCACTCCTGTGGGATAAGCTCTGTAGCAGGCTGGAATGTAGGTTGACCCCCCTGTATCACTATCATCCTGCTGGTGGAGGATAGCTCAAACTGTAGTGCAAGGCCCGTGAGAGAGGACCAAGCAGCTGCCCCCCAAGTGTACTGTCGTGCTGAGGAGAGAGCTGGCATCAACCGAAGGACCTGAAGCCAAACCTGATGTGCCATAGGCAATCCCACAGATAGTGACGCTGACTCTCTAAAGGATGGTCACAAGCTATGCGTGCTGCCGAAAGACCACTATGTACTAGCCAGCTTCCCACTGTTGTGGCTCTGTGTGCAACTAGCCACTGGAACAGAGTGACTCACCACGGTTGTTAGGCGTCCCACAACCTCGCCCAAAAGACTAACAAGAACTCAGCTGTGAGACCCTCCTCCTACCAATGAGGTGCTGCATCAAGACGAGCCTCTCTTCGTGCTGCCAGTATGTGACATCCCAATCAAACAATGTACTGAAAGAAAGGGACACCTGGATGGTCGGCTGAGGAGAAAGAGTCCCTCCAAGACCACTCTCCAGGATCCCACTGTACTCGTGCAAGTGGACAGCTCTCCCAAGCCCAAAGCCTCCAGTCGCCTATCTCAAGAGCTGTTGGGTCAGGATCGATGACACAAGTCCTCCCGCAGATGCCAACTAGTCGGATTCTTTGAAAACAACACTCTGCAACCTGTGGAGCCTTTACTGAGACTGTGTGTAGTCGACCCTCGCCCTCTATCTCGAAGAACATGGAGGGTACAGTCTCTGAGCAAGCTCGAACTGCGATGAGGACCTCCAATCGCGTGAAGGCCCCCATCCATCTCGAAGCTGCTGTCTCTAGAGGTGTGAGCCACTCAGCTGGTATTGCCTTTGATGTTTTGACACATGCTCTGCACCCCTCTCATGCCCTGCAGCTGGATGCTCTATAACTCCTCTGGCAAACCTTTGAACTGAAGCAAATCACCTAGAGTGCGTGTTGGACCCTCTACCATGGGACCCCAAGAAACATGAGGCCTACTACCAACCAAGTGGCTTCTCTGAGTGCTGACCATGGGGTTCCAAACAAGGGGCTATCTCAAGCCCTCCTCCATGCAGGTGGGCTGGTGCTGCTCCAAGCCCCTCCGCAGCTGCTCCCAAGAGAGAAGCAAACTCACAGCAAAACGATCCTCCAGTCTCTTGCTCAAACCAACTCTACGCATCTTTGTAAAGATCCATATCACCTAGAGTGCGTGTTGGACCCTCTACCATGGGACCCCAAGAAACATGAGGCCTACTACCAACCAAGTGGCTTCTCTGAGTGCTGACCATGGGGTTCCAAACAAGGGGCTATCTCAAGCCCTCCTCCATGCAGGTGGGCTGGTGCTGCTACAAGCCCCTCCGCAGCTGCTCCCAAGAGAGAAGCAAACTCACAGCAAAACGATCCTCCAGTCTCCTGCTCAAACCAACTCTACGCATCTTTGTAAAGATCCATCTGATGGAAGGTCTCCAAGGGCCTCCTGCTTGAGGCACTCAAGCTCTGAGCCGCTGATGCAAAAACTCCTTCCAACGCTCCTCCCCTGGAAGCAGTCCTCTGACCACAAACTTCCCAAGAAGGGCTCTGCTCTATTGTGCTAGGTCTATGATCCCCAACCCCCCCTGAGAACAAGGTAGAGTGATGACATGCCATGCTACTTTGGCCCGTGCTATCCGAGTGTCACGCCCTGACCAAAGAAAGTTCTTGATCAGCCTCTCTACCTGCTGATAGAGGAACTCCAGAAGATCCAACAAGATGTAATGTACCACATAGCAGCCAACAACACCTAGTTGGCCACTACAACTCTGCCTGCCAAAGAGAGTCGTGCCGAACTCCAATGTAGCAACTTCCTCCTTATGGACAAGAGGAGGGGAACAATCTGCTACTCAGGAGACAAGTCCAAGCCAACCTGGCAGCCCATCAAGCGCAGGAGCACTACCAACCCAGAAAGCCACTGTCTTCCTCCAGTTGATTAGTGCGCTTGATGTACAACAAAAGGTCTCAAGAGCCTGCTCACACCTGTGCAATGTGGCCTCCTGGCCCTCCAAGTACAAAGCTGAGTCATCAGCAAACTCAGCATCCAGTAGCTCATCGCTGTCACAAAATGGTGACGTGGCAAACCCTAACACACACAGACACACTCTCAAAATGGGATAGCAGAACGGTGCAGCAGGGCATCCCCGTGAAACGCGGAAAATCTGCTAACATGGCAATTCCGTACAACTGCTGACGTGGCAGCCCGCAAATTACGGCGGAAATTGCGGAGGCTGAGATTCTACGAGACAGATTTGCTTTTTGGGGCCAGCTTTTGCTTTATGGGCTCCACGCAAATTGGAAAGACAGAGAGAGAGAGAGGAAACTCTTTGCTTTATTTTGTGGCCAAGTATGGCTAGAGACAGAGAACCTGCTTTATTTTATCAGAGCTTTTGATTTTCAGCTTTTGGGCTCTGCTTTTAGCAACCCTTATAATCTTTGAATATGTGAGCAGGCCCCTCACAACTCAGAGCATCTGGACGCACAGTCTGAGTGTGAGCGTCTGCCCGCACTCTTGTACTTTGAACACGGATTAATATAAAAAGAAATACCGAAAGGGGCGCCAGACTCTGGGGCCAATATCTCTAGGCACGGAATGTCACAAAGTGATGACATGGCTACCGACAACAGAAACCCTAATTTCTGCTAGAAACCCTAATTTCCGGAAATGGCAGAGGTGGAAAAAAAAAATTTGAGCGACGCAAATCTCAGCTTTTGGCTACGCTTTGGGAGATAGAGAGAGAGAAAGGCATAATTGCTTTTTGTTGCTCTCATTGAGACAAAGAGAGAATCTGCTTTTGCTTTCAAGCTTTTGGGGCTCTGCTTTTGGGCATCCCTTGTAATCTTTATATACATGGTTTAGGGCTCACTCTGCAAAGCATCTGGACGAAGAGTCTGAGAGTGAAACCCTAACCGCTCTTGTACTTTGACATTGATTAATACATAAAGAAATACCGAAACGGGCGCCAGACTTTGTGGCCAATATCTCTAGGCACGGAACTCCGCCGGGCCAGTGTAAATCTATTGTGATCTGTGAATTGTTTTGAAGTGGTTATTTGGTGTTGTTGCGATTGATTCTTGACTTGGACTATCCAAGTCTGTTACAGTGATATCAGAGCACGGCCGATTTCTCTTCTACGGGAAATCCAATCCCCATTTTTTTTTCCCGCGGCACCTATGGCTTCACGCAAGGATCAGTCGACTCCCTCTGCATCTGGAGATGCGGGTAGGGATCACAACGAAGATTCAGACAGAGAATATGGCCTGCCTCGACCTACTCAGCTGGAGCAAAGAGAGATGAAGTGTCGTCAATTGATCGGCGATGCAACAAAGATCATGCTCAATTTTGCGAAGGATCCGAAATTGGCAAAATATATGAGCGAGACTTCTTTTCAGGAAGTGCATGCACAATGGCAGAAAATTACTACACCACCCCTGAAACCCGCTCTCAAGAAACCTTCTGATCACAAACAATATACAGAGAAGGAATTACAAGAGGTGGTTGATGCACGGATTGCTCAGCTTTTTGACACGCAAAAGAAGCCAAAAAGCACGGCAAAAAGCAGAAGAAAAGCACCGACTTCCCGCGATATTTGGGTCATCAGTCGACTTTTGACAAGGCAAAGAAACAGAAGAAGCGTGTTCGATTTGAAGGAGTACCCACTTCTTCTTCTTCTTCTGACAGTTCTTCTAGCTCTTCAGATTCGAGCGAAGAAGACAGAAAAGGTAAAAAGCGAAGCAAGAAACAAAGCTTCAGAAAGGGCAAGAAAAAGGCAAAGAAGGCTAAATCTCACCCAGAGACTGACAGTTCTACTGAGGACTCGTCTACAGACAGCTCAGTTTCGGATGACGGAAACTTTTATGCGAACAAGAAGAATTTTTACAAAGCCAACCAGTATGACTTTCTCGAAGATAAAAGCAAGAAAGTCCGAGAGTTTAAGGAAGGTGGCCACCTCGATCAAGTTTGATACTTTTTCAGGATACTCGGATGCTTCGAAGGCTGTCTTTTATACAGCAGTTTGACATCGCTTTCGCGGGAGGACGCTATTCAAAGCACTCCAAGATTCGGAGAGCTGCCTCTTACCTTAAGGGGAATGCTCGTACTTGGTGGTCCACGCTTCTTTTAAACAAGACTGCGCCAGTTAAATGGCTGAAATTTAAGAAGCTTTTTATTTCTTTTTGGTTGACGCAAGAATATGAACGAGATGTACGAGCTGCTTGGAACCATCTTCGGATGACCAAGAAAGATACAATCAATGCTTACTGTGAAAGATTCTGGAGCTCTTTTCTACCCGCCTCTTCATTCAAGAAGATCTCGTTCAGAGAACAGATTGAGCGGTTTACCTTGGGTCTACCTACAGAGATCCGAGATCACTGCTTGGAACAGAAGTCAGCTTCTATTCAGAAGTTGATGAGTCATGCGAAGCAGGGCTTTGCCATTCACTCTGGTAGTCTGACCTACCCCACAGACTTCTGGGAATGAAAGTAGAAAGAAAAAGAGCAACCCAGAGAAAAAGGATGCACGACCCAAGCTTACTCTTGAGGAGAGAGCTCGCTTCATCAGAGAGGGGAAGTGATTTGGATGCGGGGAACATGGACATATCTCCGCGAAGTGCCCTGTAAAGGCACAGAAAGAACAGAATGATAAAGACGACGACAGGCCTGAGAGTTCGAGAGCAGCTGAGGAACGTGGCAGAAAAGGCAGATAGAAAAGCAGAACTGGTACCACATGGCGTGGGACCTACACCGAATCTAATGAATGAAAGTACAAACTTTGCCGCTTTTGGGGCAAAGTGAAGGATCATGAAGCTCTTTTGAAGGAGCCAAGGCCAACTTCTTTTCACTTGGAATTGGCGGCTCGATTCGGAATTACGCCCGACACATTGAGGCCACAGGCGCAGGTAGTTCGACTGGCACCCGAATGGGATGTTGCCATTACACCGAGCATTGGCAAACTTCATTTGCAATGACCGAGGTGTTCAAGGCACGCGAGTGACATTCTACTCAGGATCCCTTGGTACCACCGGGCCTAGAAAGCGACTTTGATAAATGAAGGGCTTAGAGATTGTACTTGATGAACTTCAGTTTCTTTACTCATTCTTTTGGGAGAGAACTGAACGATGGATAAAGGTTGAATATGTTTTGACCTGATCAAACGAACGCCTTTTTCTCCACACTCATGCCGATTGTTTTTCACAGGGCCTAAAGATCATACCATTGACCTGATGCCTGGAAGCACGCCACCGAACCAGCCACCGAACCGTGTGAGCCGAGTACAGAATGAAAAGATTATGAACCCAGTGAAAGACCTTTTGGAAAAGGGTCTTGTCCAGCATAGTACTTCACCGTATTGCTCTCCACTGTTGTTGGATTTGAAGAAAGAAGGATCTTGGAGAATGAGCATCGATTATAGCGCTCTCAACAAAATCACCATCAAGAACAAATTTCTAATTCCTAGGATCGATGATATACTCGACAGTTTACAGGGATCCTCGTGCTTTAGCAGGATTGACTTGAAGAGTGGATATCATCAGATCCGAATCGCGCCGGGAGACGTCTACAAGACAGCCTTTCGGACGACTTTTGGGTTATTTGAGTTTTTTTGGTGATGCCTTTTGGCTTAACCAATGCTCCTGCGACATTTAAACCGGATGATGGATAGGATTTTTCAAGAGTACAGAATATTTGTTGGCACTTTCTGCATTAAATCGGAAAAATTTGATGATACCATTGTTTTCTCCAAGAATGAAGCAGAACACAGAGATCATATGCTTCAGATATACATTTTTTTTGGAACACTTTGTCTCAGCAAAAGGAGTGCAAATGGATCCGGCCAAGATAGACACTATCGTGATTGGCCGGATTTGAAGAATGTCCATGAAGTTGAAAGCTTCTTGGGACTGTGTTCGTACTACAGACGGTTCATTCGAAAGTTTGCAGAGGTTGCTTCCCCTTTGCATATTCTTGATACAGAAAGGAGTCCCTTTCTCGTGGGGATCCACAGA
This sequence comes from Adiantum capillus-veneris, assembly GCF_014529385.1. Classification (NCBI taxonomy): domain Eukaryota; kingdom Viridiplantae; phylum Streptophyta; class Polypodiopsida; order Polypodiales; family Pteridaceae; genus Adiantum; species Adiantum capillus-veneris. The sequence continues at coordinate 107,220,231 of NC_140938.1, read as the reverse complement.
GGTGACTGCCTTTCAGACATTGAAAGAGAAATTGACTACAGGACCAGATTTGACTTTGCCGGACTTGCAAAAGTCATTTGAAGTATTTTGTGATGCTTGTGGTCGTAGTCTGGGTGCGGTCTTAATGCAAGAAGGCCATGTCATTGCTTACGAGAGCCAATTGTTCTCTAGGCCGGAAATGACAGCACAGATTTATGAGAAAGATATAGATTTTGCAGATTTATTTTCACACGGATACGGGATGGGGAGACAGTAGCCGGATACTCCCTTTGGGGAAGGCTATTTGATGAGAAAAAACCATGTTGTGCGTTACACAACCGTTGAGGGAAAAGGTTATGACCGAATGCCACTGTCCACCTTTTACGGGTCACCACGGCATTGCTACCACCATGAAGGGGGTAGAGAGATGCTTCTTTTAGCCGAGACTCAAAAAGGATGTAGAAGAGTTTGTGCACAGTTGCTTAGTATGCCAGAAGGTCAAGTTTGACATGCATAAGGCACAGGGATTGGTACAGCCTTTACCCATACCCACCCGCCCCTGGGAAAGTATTGCAATGGATTTCATTTTTGATCTCCCGAGAACACAGAATGATCACGATGATTTTCCGATTACATGGCACGTCTGAGACGATTGTCTCCGACAGAGACCGAGATTTATGAGTTTGTTTTGGAAGGCAATTTGGAAGAACATTGGCACGCGGTTGCAGTTCTCGTCATCGTTCCACTTGCAGACTGACGGGCAATCTGAGATTGCCAATTCAGTGGTTTTAGATTTATTGAAGTCTTGTATCTCGGATCAGAAGACTCAATAGGAAAAGAACTTACCTTTGGTGGAATTTGCTCCTATTGAAAGTGTTGCGAATGTTTCATCCTTCCTGAGCAAGAAAGATTAGATATTTGAAGCGGATAAATATTCGCGAGATTTGTATATGGCTTTTTGCCAAGGTTCGCGAGACTTTGCAGAAGTCTCAAGAACGACAGAAAAAGACAGGGGATCGCCATCGTCGCGACTTGAAACTGAAGGAGGATGATTGGGTGCTCTTATGTTTTGAGAAGGCACGCCTGCGAAAGAAAAAGGGAAAGGAGAGGCTTTTTCCAAAGCTTAGTATGCGATACTATGGACCTTTCCAGATCACTGAAAAGATAAATTATGTCTCCTTCCGATTGAAACTGCCAAATACTTGGAGGATTCACAATGCATTGCATGTGAGTCTCTTGAAACCTGTTAAGGCTGATGTGCCTGATGATGGGGAGCCTGATGAGCAACCCGAAGTGGAAGTAAACGAGGAGACCCTTGTTCCTAAACAGATTTTGGCACATAGGGATACGAAGAAAGGTAATGTCCGAAGGCGGTTCTTGGTTAAGTTCAAAAACTATCCTGCACTTGATGCGAAGTGGATGGAGGAGGAGGACCTAGCAAATACTCCTCGGATCGTGAAACTTTACCTCGATGTTTTGGTTTAGCATAGTCTACTCCAAACGGAACCCAGAAATTCAGCTTGGCCGAAGATCTGGTGCAGTAGGATGCACAAGTTACTCCGCTCCTTTGTCAACAGATGCCTTGATTTTTCAGGGATACTGAGAGCTGACAGTATTCTGCTGGATGACTTTATGAAATGGAATTCCTCATTATGATACTGATTTGTTCTTGACTTCTTTAAGTGCAGGAACTGATAGACGAAATGACTGCAGCATTTTGGTCTGATTGATCTCGAATAGACATGGTTGCAATAGGGTTTAGTCAATCGGACATCGATGAGGTCCCGATTGGACCTAGATGTGATTGCTTGCTACATTGCCGATAAATCATGGTCTACGATCCGAATGAATGTTGAATGTCATGTGATGTCCAGTGATGTCTAGTGATGTCCCGTGATGTTGTGTGATGTGACTGTCGATTTAATACATGTGCTAGATGTGTGTTCCTAGTACGTAGGTACTAACAGTCAGTGTCTGCTAAGACGGTTTATGGCTTTTGTCGGTTTCGCAGGCGTAATCGCGGTCGATTACAATGCTTTCAAGAGGGGGGTATGTCACAAAGTGATAACGTGGCTACCGACAGCAGAAACCCTAATTTCTGCCAAAAACCCTAAAATTCCTGCAAACCCTAATTTCCGAAAATCGCAGGGGTGGGAAAAAAAAAATTAGCGACGCAAATCTCAGCTTTTGGCTACGCTTTGGGAGATAGAGAGAGAGAGAGAGGCATAATTGCTTTTTGTTGCTCTCATTGAGAGAGAGAGAGAATCTGCTTTTGCTTTCAAGCTTTTGGGGCTCTGCTTTTGGGCATCCCTTGTAATCTTTATATACACGGTTTAGGGCTCACTCTGCAGAGCATCTGGACGCAGAGTCTGAGAGTGAAACCCTAACCGCTCTTCTACTTTGACATTGATTAATACATAAAGAAATACCGAAAGGGGCGCCAGTCTATGGGGCCAATATCTCTAGGCACGGAACTCCGCCGGGCCAGTGTAAATCTATTGTGATCTGTGAAATGTTTTGAAGTGGTTATCTGGTGCTGTCGCGATTGATTCTTGACTTGGAATGTCCAAGTCTGTTACACGGAACTCCGCCATGCCAGTGTCAAATCAATTGTGAATTGTGAACTGTTTTGAAATGGTTGTCATGGTAGATTCTCGACTTGGACTATCCAAGTCTGTTACAGTGGTATCAGAGCACGGCCGATGTCTCTTCTACGGGAAATCCAATCCCGATTTTTTTTTCCGCGGCACCTATGGCTTCAGGCAAAGATCAGTCGACTCCCTCTATATCCGGAGATGCGGGAAGGAATCACAACGAAGATTCACGCGAGGAGTATGGCCCGCCTCAGTCTACTCAGGCCGAGCGTCAAGAGATGGAGCGTCAACAATTGATCGGCGATGCAACAAAGATGATACTTAATTTTGCCAAGGACCCGAAATTGGCAAAATATAGGAGTAAGACTTCTTTCAAGGAGGTGCACACGCAATGGGGCAGAAGGCCACAAAACCACCCCGAAAACCCGCTCTCAAGAAACCTCCTACTCCCAAGAAGTATACAGAGAAAGAATAAGAAGAGGTGCTTGTTGCACGAATTGCTCAGCTTTTTGACGCGCAGAACAAAGCTAAAAAGCAAGACAAAAAGCAGAAGAAAGGCACTAACTTCCCGTGTTATTTGGGTCGTCAATCTACATTTGAAAAGGCAAGAAAGCAGAAGAAGCGTGTTCGATTTGAACGAGTACCCAGTTCTTCTTCTTCTTCTAACAGTTCTTCTAGCTCATTTGATTCGAGTGAAGAAGACAAAAAGGGCAAAAAGCGAAGCAAAAAGCAACGCTTCGGAAAGGGCAAAAAAAAGGCAAAGAAGTCTAAATCTCGCCCCCTGAGTGACAGTTCTACAGAGGACTTGTTTACAGACCGTTTGGACTCTAATGACAGCAACTTTTATGCAAAGAAGAAGAATTTTTACGAAGCCAACCAATATGACTTTCTGGAAGACAAAAGCAAGAAACTCTGAGAGTCTAAAGAAGGTGGACAATCAATTAAATTTGACACGTTTTCTGGATATAGAGATGCTTCGAAGGCTTTGTTTTTTGTACAGCAGTTTGACACCGCTTTCGCGGGAGGGCGTTACTCAAAGCACTCTAAGATTTGGAGAGCTGCCTCTTACTTAAAGGGGAATGCTCGAACTTGGTGGGCCACGCTTCTATAAACAAGACTGCGCCAGTTAAATGGCTGAAATTCAAGAGGCTTTTTATTTCTTCTTGGCTGACTCGAGAGTATGAACGCGATATACGAACTGCTTGGAACCATCTTCGAATGACCAAGAAGGATACAGTGGACGCTTATTGCGAGAGATTCTGGAGCTCTTTTCTACCCGCCTCTTCATAGATCTCATTCAAGGAACAGATTGAGCGGTTCACTACCTACAGAGATCCGAAATCACTGCTTGGAACAAAAGTCGGCTTCCATTCAGGAGTTGATGAGTCATGCGAAACGGGGTTTTGCCATTCACTCTAGCAGTTTGACCTACCCCACCGATGAGATCATGACACAAAGAGCCGAACAGACTTCGACAAATGAAAGTAGAAAGAGGAAGAGCAACCCAGAAAAGAAAGATGCACGACCCAAGCTTACTCCTCAAGAGCAAGCTCGCTACATCAGGGAAGGGAAGTGCTTTGGATGCGGGGAAACTGGACATATCTCCGCAAAGTGCCCTAAAAAGGCACAGAAAGAACAGAACAACAAGGATGACGAAAGGCCTGAGAGTTCGAGAGCAGCTGAGGAACGTGGAAGAAAAGGCAAGATGAAAACAGGACTGGTTCCAGATTGCGTGGGTACCGATCCCAGCACGTTGGACGAGAGTACAGAACTTTGCCGAGCTTGGGCAAAGTGAAAGACCAAGAAGCCCTAATCTTCTTCGATGGAGGAGCCAAGGCCAACTTCATTTCACCGGAATTGGCGGCGCGGCTCGAGATCACTCCCGATCGGATGGGACCACTTGCAGAGCAGTTCTAGCGGCACCTAGCAGGGACGCTACAGCCATTACACCTCTCATTGGCAAACTTCGGTTGCATTGTCAGGGGTATTTGGGGCATGAGGACTTTTACATAATGCCTTTGAAAGGTTGTGATGTCCTCTTGGGAATTCCCTGGTACCACAAGAACAACGCCGTGGTCGACTATCGGGCGAGGAAAGCGACATTGACCACAGAGAAGGGCAGAACCATTGTACTGGATATTAAATTAAGGACGAGTCTGTCCCTATTGTATCGACTTCGGCCATTTCCAAATTAATGAAATCCAGTCTGTTTGTTTACTCGAGCTTTATGAAAGAGTTGAGTGATGAGGATAGGACAAATATGTTTGAACTTGATAAAGAACGCCAAGATTTTCTCCACTCTCATGCCGATTGCTTCTCAGAGGGCCTGCCAGGCCAATTAGCACCCGCTCATCCTGAAGATCATACCATTGATCTGATACCTGGAAGCACACCACCAAACCGGCCACGTTACCGTGTGAGCCGAGCACAGAACGTAGAGATTATGAACCAAGTGAAAGACCTCTTGGAAAAGGGTCTTGTCCAGCCTAGTATTTCACCGTATTACTCTCCAATGTTGTTGGTCTTGAAGAAAGACAGATCTTGGAGAATGTGCATCGATTATAGATGTTAGGTGCAGCGGAATGAATGTTTGAACTTTGCTCAAGATGAGTGCTCCGAACTGTGCTCAAGGTTCCTTTTGTTCTTATGGAAGGGAGAGCCTTTCGTTCTTAATGAAAGAGTGCTATGATCACAAACAAAGTGAATGCATACAATGCGTGTAAGTGTATGAGACTGAGAGATAGAGAGAGAAGAGAATACGACACCAGAGACGTTGTAAAACCCTCCTCCGAAGGCCCCTCGTCGGCGAGAGTGGTCTACTATTGATTGCACAAACTAGTACAATGATGATGCATGCGATTGATGCAAGTCTAGACTATGTCGACGATGACGACGGAGATGACGACACCGACCTAAGGGCTGAAATCTGCAATCTTTTATCTGCTGTCCAAAAACGCTATGGGCTGAAATCTGTTGTTGCCGAAAACGCTATGGAAAACGCTGATTTTGCCGGTCTTTAGGGCTGAAAATCTGCATCTACTGTAGGGCTGAAACTGGCAATCTTTGGGCTGAATTTGCTACTCTTTTAGGGCTGAATCTGCAGGTTCTTTATGGCTGAAAAACGCTGCATGGCTGAGGTTGTATCTGCTGAAAACTGCAATCACCAGAGTCTCCAAAAACGCTAGGGCTGCAGGTCTTCAAAACGCTAGATTCTGGGGTAGGTGTGGCGATGATATCATGATGCAAAAACGCAGGCTGATGCTGATCTAGGGCGATGATGCTTGATGATGCAAAACGCTAGGTGCTGAGTCTTGCCTTGGGGGGGGGGGGGGGGGGGGGGGGGACCGCCAAGGTCTTGCTTGAGAAGTTGCCTGCTGCTGAGCTTGGCTCCTGTTGCCTCTTCTGCCATTTAGTGCTAGTCTAGTTTTGCTTATATACAAACTTACTCAATTTGCCCTACCTACTTTCCAACAAAAGTCACTTAAAAATAATAAGTGAAAAATGTCAAAAATAGGTAAAATAGGCTAAATGCACTGGAAAATTCCCCTGAAGGATTCTGATGGATTCTGATGGAAATGCTTATGATCATGCTGTGTGCAACCAGAGGATATGCATCTACACTAAGTATCTGGGGATGCACGGTCTACGAATAGACTCACAAAAGTGCCAGATCACTTCTAATCTAGACTGACTGAACCCTTATCGTGCTGTAGCTTGTCCACGGACACATAGGGTTGGATGTGTCACGTGACAATAGAGCTCTCAACAAAATCACCATCAAGAACAGATTTTCGATTCCTAGGATCGATGATATACTCGACAAATTATAGGGATCCTCGTGTTTTAGCAGGATTGATTTGAAGAGTGGATATCATCAGATCCGAATCGCACTGGGAGACGTCTACAAGACAGCCTTTCGGACGACTTTTGGGTTATTTGAGTTTTTGGTCATGCCTTTTGGCTTAACCAATGCTCTTGCGACATTTAACCGGATGATGGACAGGATTTTTCAAGAGTACAGGCTATTTGTTTGCACTTTCTTTGACGATATCATTGTTTTCTCCAAGGATGAGGCAGAACACAAAGATCATCAGAACACAAAGATCATCTGCTTCAAGTCTTTCAGGCATTACAAGATCACAAGTTAGTGATTAATGCAAAGAAAAATGAATTTTTCCTACAAGAGGTACACTTTTTGGGACACATACTATCAGCAGCAGGAGTGCAGATGGATCCGGCCAAGATAGAGACTATCCGTGATTGGCCAGATTTGAAGGATGTCCATGAAGTTAGAAGCTTCTTGGGATTGTGTTCGTACTACAGGCGGTAGATTAGAAAGTTTGCAGAGGTTGCTTCCCCTTTGCATATCTTGACACAGAAAGGAGTCCCTTTCTCGTGGGGACCCACAGAGGTGACTGCCTTTCAGACTTTGAAAGAGAAACTGAGTACGGGACCACTTTTGACTTTGTCGGACTTGCAGAAGTCATTTGAAGTATATTGTGATGCTTGTGGTCGTAGTCTGGGTGCGGTCTTAATGCAAGAAGGCCATGTCATTGCTTACAAGAGCCGATTGTTCTCAAGGCCAGAATTGACAGCACAGATTTATGAGAAAGAGCTTTTGGCGGTTATCCATGCTCTTACTCGGTGGCGGCATTACCTACTCGGAGCGGATTTTACTGTCTTCACAAACCATCAGAGTTTACGCTACTTCTAGTCACAGAAGCAGCTATCAGAAAAGCAGATGCGGTGGGCGACCATCTTGTCACACTTTCACTTCCAGATTGTCCATGTGCAGGGACAGAAGAACTTGGTGGCAGATGCTTGCCTCGGAAGCCGTTGGTTCTGGCTATTTCCACAATACATCATAGGAGCTTCGAGGTTATGGTCGACTAGTATGCCACAGATACAGATTTTGCAGACGTTTTCACATGGATACGTGATGGGGAGACAGTAGCGGGATATTCCATTCGGGATGGCTACTCGATGAGGAAAACCATGTGGTGCGTTACACAGCCGTTGAGGGAAAGGTTATGACTAAATGCCATTGTCCGCCTTTTACGAGTCACCGCGGCATTGCTACCACCATGAAAGGGGTAGAGAGATATTTCTTTTGGCCGAGACTCGGGAAGGATATGGACGAGTTTGTGCACAGTTGCTTGGTATGCTAGAAGGTCAAGTTTGACAGGCATAAAGCACAGGGATTGTTACAGCCTTTGCCCATACCTACCCGCCCCTGGGAAAGTATTGCAATGGATTTCATTTTTGATCTCCCGAGAACACAGAGTGGTCACAATGGTATCTGGACTGTTATCGACAGATTTAGCAAGCAAGCTCATTTCATTCTAGTGAAGAAAACAGTCAAGCCGGATCACTTAGAGAGACTGTTTGTGGCCCAGATTTTCAGATTACATGGCATGCCTGAGACGATTGTCTCCAACAGGGACCCTAGATTTACGAGTTTGTTTTGGAAGGCAATTTGGGAGAACATTGGCACACGGTTGCAGTTCTCGTCATCTTTCCACCCGCAGACTGACGGGCAATCTAAGATTGCCAATTCAATGGTTTTAGATTTATTGAAGTCTTATATCTCGGATCAGAAGACTCAATGGGAAAAGTATCTACCTTTGGTGGAATTCGCCTACAACAACACGATACACTCTTCGACGGGGAAGGCGCCATTTGAGATTATTGAAGGTGCTATGAAGGTTCCACCCTTCCTAAGCACGAAAGATAAGATTTTTGAAGCGGATGAATACACGGGCGACTTAGATACGGCTTTTGCCAAGGTCCGCAAGGCTTTGCAAAAATCTCAAGAAAGACAGAAAAAGGCAGCAGATCGCCATTGTCGCGATTTGAAATTGAAGGAGGATGATTGGGTGCTCTTACATTTTGAGAAGGCACGCCTGAGAAAGAAGAAGGGAAAGGAGAGGCTTTTTCCAAAGCTTAGTATGAGATACTACCGACCTTTCCAGATCTCCGAAAAGATCAATGATGTCTCCTTCCGACTGAAACTGCCTGACACTTGGAGGATTCACAATGCTTTTCATGTGAGTCTCTTCAAACCTGATGAGCAACCCGAAGTGGAAGAAAACGAGGAGATCCTTGTTCCTGAACAAATTTTGGCACATAAGGACACAAAGAATAAGGGTAAAGTAAGAAGGCGGTTCTTGGTTAAATTCAAGAACTATCAGAGGAGGAGGACCTAGCAGATACTCCTCAGGTTATCAACCTTTACCTTGAAGCTTTTGGTTTAGCATAGTCTATTCCAAATGGAACCCAGAATTTAGCTTGGCCGCACATCTGGTGCAGTGGGATGCACAAGAGGGGAGTTACTTTGTAAACAGATGCCTTGATTTTAGAGTCACTGATGTCTCTTTGAGCTTCAGGGATACTGAGAGTTGACAGTATTCTGCTGTATGACTTTATGAAATGGAATTCCAGAATATGAAACTGATTTGTTCTTGACTTGTTTTTAAGTGCAAGAACTAATACACGAAATGACTGCAGCATTTTGGTCTAAATGATCTCGAATAGACATGGTTGCAATAGGGGTTAGTCAATCGTACATATATGAGGTCCTGAGAGGATCTAGATGTGATTGCTAACTGCATTGCCGATAAATCATAGTCTAAGATCCGAATGAACGTTGAATGTGATTTGTCATGTGATGTCCTGTGATGTTTAGTGATATCCCGTGATGTCGTGTGATGTGACTGTCGATTGGTACATGTGCTAGATGTGTGTTCCTAGTGCCTAGGTACTAACAGTGAGTGTCCGCTAAGACAATTTATGGCTTCTATCTGTTTTGCGGGCATAATCGAGGGCGGTTACAATGCTTTAAAGAGGGGGATATATCACAAAATGGTGACGTGGCAAACCCTAACACACACACAGACACGCTCCCAAAATGGGGCAACAGAACCGGTGCAGCAGGGCAGCCCCGTGAAACGCGGAAAATCTGCTGATGTGGCAATTCCGTACAACTACTGACGTGGCAGCCCGCAAATCGCGGTGGAAATTGCGGAGGCTGAGATTCTACGGTAGATTTCCGTTTTGGGGCCAGCTTTTGCTTTATGGGCTCCACGCAAATTGGAAAGACAGAGAGGAAATTCTTTGCTTTATTTTGTGGCCAAGTATGGCTAGAGAGAGAGAACCAAGTTTATTTTATCATCGCTTTTGATTTTCAGCTTTTGGGCTCTGCTTTAAGCAACCCTTGTAATCTTTAAATATATGAGTAGGCCTCTCACAACTCAGAGCATCTGGACGCAAAATCTAAGTGTGAGCGCCTGCCCGCACTCTTGTACTTTGAATCCAGATTGAAATACCGAAAGGGGCGCCAGACTTTGGGGCCAATATACCTCTAGGCACGGAACTCCGTCGGCACTGTCGAACCAATTGTGAATTGTGAACGGTTATTTGTGATGTCGCGGTAGATTCTCGACTTGGAGTGTCCAAGTCTATTACAATCACCTCGAATAGGGAGCCGCTAAGCCACGTAAACCAACTTGCTGTGAAACCAAGAATCTGCTCATCGCCTCAGCAGAGAACATAAAGAGGAAGGGGGCTAGAGGGCAGCCATGTCTGACCGAGCGTGTAAGCAAGAAACGGTCTCCTCTACCCCCTACCAAAAGCACGTGACTGTGTGTACGTTTGTAGAGAGCTGACACACCTCTGATCCAAGCATCTGAGAAGCCCATCCTACGTAGTGTACCCTCCAAGAAGTCCTAGTCAACTCTGTCGTAGGCCTTCTCAAAATCGAGAAAAAGTATCACCAGATCCTCACCTCGGAGGCGTGCAAGGGCAAATTCCTCCCAAAAAGTGAAGATGTTGTCAAGGATACTGCGCTTCTTGACAAAACCTTTTTGGGTCCCATGTATAATGCTCTCTAGAAGTGGTTCAATCCTCAAACTCAGAGCCTTGGTTAGAATTTTGTAGGTTGAGTTGAGGATGGTGATGGGCTGCCACTACCGAATCTCATCCAAGGAGCCACCCTCCTTGGGAATGAGGTAGATCAAGCATAGTTACCACCACCCCATGGGCAGGGAACGCTAGAACGGCGTTCCGGGGGGGGGGGATAAATGATTCGGAACGGCCCGGAACGTTCCACAGAGGCTTTTGATACCGGAACGGATGGGAATGGGCAGATTTTCAGATTTTGGTGATGTCTTGTGAGCCTTCCCCTTGTTAAATGTCCCTTCCCCCACCCCTTACCTTCACAATGCACACAAGCTTTCAAGGGCCAAAGCTAAAGCTCTACCCTCTCTAGTCTCAACTCTCAAGCTCTAGCCTCTTTTCAGCTTTCAAGTCTAGACTCTAGAGTCTACAAGGCTAAAAGTTCTCCCCTCTCTCTCTCTCTCTCTCTCTCTCTCTCTCTCTCTCTCTCAACTTTCAAGCTCTCTCCCCCCCCCTTCCCTCTCTCCCCCTCTCAAGCTCTCAAGTCTACATGACACACGTTTGCCATAGTAAGGCTGAATGGTCTTCAAATCAAGTGTTTTGTGAGTGTTAGAGTCAAAGGACTCTAATACTACTTCTATTCAATCACACAGAGCTTAAAATTGCACTATTTGGGTGTCTTTATGCCTCCCATTCCGCGCCATTCCTGTTCCGAACTCCTCCACGTTCCCCCGTTCCGCGAGGATCCAGTCGCCGTTCCTGTTTCGCGTTCCAAGTAACTATGAGATCAAGCCCTCACTCATGCTGTCAGGCATCTCTCCTGTGTCCTAGATGTACTGAAAAGCGTTGCAAAGGTCTAAGCCCAGCAAGTCCCAGTTTTCCAGGAAAAAACTGGGAGTCAAACCATCCTCACCGGGACAACTACCCCACATGGAGCTCCTCTGGCGGGAGAGGCATTTCAAGCCTCTGGCACATCTCCTCAGTCACAAGACAAAGCATCTACCCTAAACCTGCTCTCTGCATGCATCCTGACGCTCTGACTCAGGCTCTGCTGACAACAGGTCATGGTAAAAGTCAGTAGCAATTGCACGCAAATCCTCTGGCTCTGAAGCAATTGACCCGTCAGGTCTCCTCAACTGGCTGACACTAGTGTGCGCATGACGAGGTCCCACTACCTCAAAGAAGGACCCAATCACCCTATCATCCACCTAAGTCCACTCAAATGCCTGTCGATGGAAAGCAAACTCGTGACGCCTCTCCTCTATGCTTGCAGGCTCCTGGCGAGCCTGCTGCAACTGCTTCTCCAACCAAGGGCTGTCTGGGTGCTGCTCCTGCCAGATAGCGAACGCCGGAACGGGCCCCTACCGTTCCTAGAATACGTTCACACTTGAGCCACACACCCGGAACGGATACAGGAACGGAACGACGTTCTGCCCGGGGTAGTAATCAGAACAAGGCCGAAACGGGGTTTCGGAAAGCGGAACAGGAAGGATTTTGGAACGACAGATCTGAATTTCAAAAATCTGACCGTTTTTTTTAAAAACAGGCCGTTCAAGGGCAACGTTTTTGAACGTTTGGGGGAAGGGGGAGGCTATCCTATATAATGGCTCAAGGCCTCCTTGAAACATCATCCCCTGTAAGGTGCAGCGGAATGAATGTTGTATTTTCTCAAGATTAGTGATCTTTATTGCTCAAGGTTCCTTTTAGTTCTTAGGGAAGCAGAGAGCCTTCCGTCTTATGGAGAGTGCTATGATCACGAACAAAGTGAGTGGATATTGTGCGTGCAAGTAAATGAGACTGAGAGAAGGAGAGAGAAGAGATACGACACCGAGAGGTTGTAAAACCCTCCTCCGAAGGCCCCACTCTCGTCGGCGAGAGTGGTCTACTTTGATTGCACAAAGGTGTACAATGCGTATGCAATGGACTGATGCAACTTGGACTATACCAATGACGACGACAGTGATGACGACGGTGACTTGGTGGCTGAAATCTAAGATCTTCTAATCGCTGATATTCGGGACTGTTCGGTGGCTGAAAATGACTGTTTTGGCTGCGTTTTTATGGCTGAAAATGGGGGAACATTCTGCAACCAATTTGGGGCTGATCTGCTACTGTGCATAAGGCTGAAATCGTTGTGATCTGATGCAGATTAGGGCTGAAAACAAAAACGCTGATTGCATCCTGCTGCTAGCCAAAAACGCTAGGCTGATCTCAATCTGCAACTCAAAAACGCTGATGGGCTGATGTGAGAAAACGCTAGCAATGCTGGACATCTGATGGCGATCATGGGAGTCTGCTGTCGCTAGGATGCTGAGAGGTGATGGCGATGGCCTGCTGTGGAAGGAAACGCCAAGGTCTGGAAATTGCCCATGATCATGGAGGTCCAAAAACGCTAGGGGTGCTTTGGGGGGTACTGCTGAGAAGTTGCCTATTGAGCGGGAAGCTCCTGCTGCCTCTTCTGCCAGAAAGTGCTAACTTGGGTTTGCTTATATATTAACTTAGCAAAATTGCCCTACCTATTTTTGTTGGAAAGTCACTTAAAAATCATAAGTGAAAATAACCAAAAATAGGAAAATAGGCTAGATGCACTGGAAAATTCCCCTAACTCATGCTAATGGATTCTGATGGGAATTCCGATGATCATGCTGTGTGCAACCGGAGGATATGCATCTATGCTAAGTGACTGGGCATGCACGGTCTACGAATAGACTCACAAAAGTGCCAGACCACTGCTAATCTAGACTTGACTGAACCCTGCTGTGGTGTAGCTTGTCCACGGACACATAGGGTTGGGATGTGTCACGTGGCATCCCCTCCTTTCCAAAGTGAGGTATTGGTACCGAACTGTATGGCGTCGAGGGAGATCGCCAATAGCATCCGGAATCCTGGAAGGGACTCTTCGCAGGCCCACTCTGATGTGTGGGTCGTGTGGTACTTGAACTTCATAAAGGTCTGCAACGCTTGCTTCTTTGGGCCGCGCCGAAAGCGACACAAAGTCGTTTGAATCTCCTTCCTTGCTTCAACTTCGTCTAGAGTCCTGCGTCTTTCGTCTTCAAGAATCTCCATGGCTGAAAATCCCTGAACCCATCTCCAACACAAAACCATGAACATACCTATTCCATGTAAAGTGAAGGAAAAAAATCTTGTCTTCTCTAAAGACTGTGTATGCAATGTAGATGAACATAGAGACGGAGTGACAACCCGTTCATCAAACACATGCAAACAATGCGCTCGAATCTTTTCTGTTTGATCAAAATCAATCAACTGTGGCAAATCACAATGGAAATGCCCATGCTTGGTGCTCATACTATCATGTGCTCTGTCTGAAACTATGTCATGCCAAGGAAGAGACATAGAATGTGACTTCCTGACATACAAACGTTTCAACTTTTCATGAACAATCCGCATACATTCGTGCTCATCCATGATAGAAACGTGCTCAACATACAATATGTCATGCCTAGGAAAAGGGATTACATAACGATGTTGACTAAAATACAGGAAACCGTCACGAATGAAACACTCAAACAATGCGTGCGTATCAATCATGCGAACACATAATACTTCCTGTGAGGGTTCTTTGGACCAAGGCTCAAAAGCCAAGATCGCTTCTTCGGGATCTATCGAATCTTCTTGTGGGGGATCTATGGACCTCGACTCGAAAGCCAAGATCAATTCTTGGTGATTGATCGAATCTACAACGAGGTTAGCTTCGCTAGAAAAAGCATCAACTAACACATCATTCTTGTGAACAATCACATGTGATTCATGCAACTCATCATGCTTGTGAGAAATCACATCTCGATCATGCAAAACATCATGCTTGTCATTGTGATCCAAATCATTAGGCAAATCATTGGCATCCAAATCATCATGCTTATCATTGTCATTCAAATCATCATGCAAGTCATTGTCAATCAAATCATCATCATGCTTCACACAATCATGCAAATCCTATGTTTCATGCGATGGAGTAGAAGAGACTAAGAGAGTCTCCTTTCCCCGAATCTCTTGCATCGGTGCCTGCACTTGAGAAAAGAGTCGCAACATCTCTTGCAGTCGTGCTTTGTTCTCGCGATAAAATTCTGCTCGTCTTGCTTGGTTCTCTGCTTGTCTGCGTTCCATTTCTGCTTGTCTTTCTTTGAATTCATGATCCAATTTGGCTTGTCGTTCTTTGGCTTCCAAGAGTGCTTGCTCACGCTCACGCGCTATGGCTGCCATTCTTGCGGCATTTCTTGCTTTGCGTTGTAAATTCTGTTCCATAAACAACACTTCCAACTACTCCATTGGAGTTAGTGCAATCAGTGTCGTAGATGGGAAAGGGTCAGAAAAACCTCCTGGTGGGGAAAATTCTTCTTCGCCTCTCTCATACTCATCACCTCCAAGCGAAGTATCCATTCCACTTCGAGTGATGATCATTCTAAAGTCGTGGATTCTTGTGGGTTCTTGTGGTCTGGGTTCTTAAGTTCACAAGGAACTTGGGTTCTTGCGGGTCTTGGATTCTTAAGTCTTGAGGGTCTTGGGTTCTTGAGGTTCTTGAGGTTCTTGAGTTCTTGAGGTTTTCTTTCGCTTGCAAACCGCGTTTGAGAAGGATCTTCTCTTCACCCGAGTTCTACTCTTTTCTGCGGGCGCACCCCTTGGCAGCCTTGCGCTCACACCAAGGTTGCTTTTTCCCACCTCACGTCGATTGGCCAGCCGCTAAGTGCACGGTCCACTCTCAATGAGTGAAAAGAGACACAAGAGGAGGTTGGACAAGCCCTTCTTTCTTGGGATTCCTGTCACTCTTCAACAAAACACGATTAGGAATCGCCACGCCCAAGTAAACTTGGGTTCGTGCGACCTCAACAAGCAAAAAAAATTCTTGTGGTTCTTTCCTTGAGTAATGCAGAACACTTCCAAAGCTCTGATACCAATGTAAGGTGCAGCGGAATGAATGTTGTATTTTCTCAAGATTAGTGATCTTTATTGCTCAAGGTTCCTTTTAGTTCTTAGGGAAGCAGAGAGCCTTCCGTCTTATGGAGAGTGCTATGATCACGAACAAAGTGAGTGGATATTGTGCGTGCAAGTGAATGAGACTGAGAGAAGGAGAGAGAAGAGATACGACACCGAGAGGTTGTAAAACCCTCCTCCGAAGGCCCCACTCTCGTCGGCGAGAGAGGTCTACTTTGATTGCACAAAGGTGTACAATGCGTATGCAATGGACTGATGCAACTTGGACTATACCGATGACGACGACGGTGATGACGACGGCGACTTGGTGGCTGAAATCTAAGATCTTCTAATCGCTGATATTCGGGACTGTTCGGTGGCTGAAAATGACTGTTTTGGCTGCGTTTTTATGGCTGAAAATGGGGGAACATTCTGCAACCAATCTAGGGCTGATCTACTACTGTGCATAAGGCTGAAAACGCTGTGATCTGATGCAGATTAGGGCTGAAAACAAAAACGCTGATTGCATCCTGCTGCTAGCCAAAAACGCTAGGCTGATCTCAATCTGCAACTCAAAAACGCTGATGGGCTGATGTGAGAAAACGCTAGCAATACTGGACATCTGATGGCGATCATGAGAGTCTGCTGTCGCTAGGATGCTGAGAGGTGATGGCGATGGCCTGCTGTGGAAGGAAACGCCAAGGTCTGGAAATTGCAATTGCCCGCGATCATGGAGGTCCAAAAACGCTGGGGGTGCTTTGGGGGGTACTGCTGAAAGGTTGCCTGTTGAGCGGGAAGCTCCTACTGCCTCTTCTGCCAGAAAGTGCTAACTTGGGTTTGCTTATATATTAACTTAGCAAAATTGCCCTACCTATTTTTGTTGGAAAGTCACTTAAAAATAATAAGTGAAAATAACCAAAAATAGGAAAATAGGCTAGATGCACTGGAAAATTCCCCTAACTGATGCTAATGGATTCTGATGGGAATTCCGATGATCATGCTGTGTGCAACCGGAGGATATGCATCTATGCTACGTGACTGGGCATGCACGGTCTACGAATAGACTCACAAAAGTGCCAGACCACTGCTAATCTAGACTTGACTGAACCCTACTGTGGTGTAGCTTGTCCACGGACACATAGGGTTGGGATGTGTCACGTGGCATCCGTCCCTCAAGGCTTCACACGCTCAAGCCTCACATGATCTAGCCTCTTCATCAAGCCTCTCTCATCTCTCCGCATCCCTTGGGCCTCAAGCCTTCATTTATTCATTCGAGTCGAGTTTCTCTCCCTCTCTCTTGGGCTTCAAGGCTTTAAGCCTCAAGGCTCAAGAGTCAAGCCCTCAAGCTTCAAGGCTTCAAGCTCCACGCCGCACCTCTCTCTCTCTCTCTCTCTCTCTCTCTCTCTCTCTCTCTCAAGCTCCCTCCCTCTCTCGAGTCTCATGGCCAAGCTTCCGCATCAAGTGAACGTGTGCCCTTGGGCGCAAAGAAGGAGAAGGATAAAACTTCATCGTGGGATGGAGTGCTACGAGCGTACGATCCTTGGGAGATCCATTCATTCCAGCCATCATTCGGCGGTTGCGCACTCCAGAGGGGGTGGTAACTTGTGGTTTACTATGGACACACCTATGCACTCATCAGAGGAGTTCACAGGAGCATCTATATGGACTTAGGGAGAGGATCTTGTATCTCTTCTTGGACAGGTTCATTGCTTAGATCTACAGACTGGAGTGGGACTTCAGTGCTTTCGACTCTCTTGGAGAGTTTACCCGCGAGATGCGGGAGATCAGGCATCCCACGACTACATCCGGAGTCACACGGAGCTTAGCTTGGATGGTAGTGTAGTTGCTGTTCTACACTCATCATTCGGATTTCTACCTTCAGAGTTGCTTACACTCACCCTCGGTAACCTTACAGTAGACTTATCCCCCGACCTGGGCAGTAGGCCACTCCCAGTTCATTCACATTGAGAGCCACACCAAGATGCGGTTTGGTGGCGTTGTTGGGACGGATTCTGTTTTGGTAGACACCGGAGGATTGGAGGTAGGAGATACAGGCAAGACGGCGCAGACAAATGAGTCTGGCCTTTCCTCTTCTCAGATGATCTTCACAGTGCAGTCTGCTCACTCTGGCTTCCCTATTCATACAGGATGATTACGGTGCAGACAGCTTGGTCTGACCACACCTCTTCTCAGAAGCCCTTCATAGCATAGACTATTGAGTCTAGCTTTTCCCTCATCTTAGACTACCCTACCTACTGACAAGACACCATCTAGTGGTGGTCCGTGCGGTCTCTCGATGACTGTTGCAGATTATGGTAGCTTCTACAACATGGACTGTTTAGTCTAGCTTTCCTTGTTCGGAGGACGTTTACGGTGCAGATTGCTACATCTGCCCTTCCTGGAGTTTTTCACAGCTTAGCCACCTTGCCACATTGGGTTGTAGGTCCATGCATTGACAAGCTTCCGGTCATTCTCATGACAATTCTTGGGCTTCCCCATTTTCTCCAAACAGTTTGACTACAGACACCACAGATCCTATTAGGCAGGACACTTGCAGGTCTATTGGCACTTCTTTTACCACATGGAGTTGTTTTGTTAGGTGCAACGGAATGAATGTTTGCACTTTGCTCAAGATGAGTGCTCCGAACTATGCTCAAGGTTCCTTTTGTTCTTATGGAAGGGAGAGCCTTCCGTTCTTAGTGAGAGAATGCTATGATCACAAACAAAGTGAATGGACGATGTGCGTGCAAGTGTATGAGACTGAGAGATAGAGAGAAGAGAGATACGACAAGAGACGTTGTAAAACCCTCCTCCAAAGGCCCTACTCTCGTCGTCGAGAGTGGTCTACTTATGAATGCACAATCTGGTACAAATGGTATGCATGAGACTGATGCAAGTCTAGGCTATGTCGACAATGACAACGGGGATGACGAAGTCGATCTAAGGGCTGAAATCTGCAATCTCTCTACTGCTGTCCAAAAACGCTATGGGCTGAAATCTGCAAATGTTCTATCTGCTGAATTCTGACTCTATGTCGGTGACGATGTCGATGACGACGACGCGCTGAAAACGCAGATGATGAAATCTGCGTTTTCCGGGCTGAAACTGTAAACCTTGCGGAAACTGACCGTGCGGCGAGGAACTGCTGCGGGATGGTGAGATCTACGAGGTTCGGGACTTGATCTACGGGTACTAACTGCTGAAAACTGAAAACGCTGATGGTTCTTGAGTTTCCGTCGCCATGATCTGCAAAAACGCTGAGGTAGTGCTGCAAATTAAAAACGCTAGGGGCTGAAATTAGTCTCTCTGTCCGTGGTTCTGCAATGCAAAAACGCTAGGCTGATCTGCTGTGTAGCGATGGCGCCCGGGCTGATCTGCTGTGCACCAACACGCCAGGGCTGATCTGATCCCAAAACACTAGCTTTAGGCTTCTGCTCCAAAAACGCTAGGTCTCCTGGGGGGTTCTGTTGGGAAGTTGCCTGTTGAGCGTGGAGCTCCTGCTGCCTCTTCTGCCATTTAGTGCTAACTTGGTTTACTTATATATTTTCTTAGCAAAATTGCCCTACCTACTTTTGTTGGAAAGTCACTTAAATTAATAATAAGTGAAAAATGCCAAAAATAGGTAAAATAGGCTAAAATCATTGGAAAATTCCCCTAACTTATTCTGATGGATTTTGATGGGAATACTGATGATCATGGTGTGTGCAACCAAAGGATATGCATCTATACCAAGTGTCTGGGCATGCACGGTCTACGAATAGACTCACAAAAGTGCCAAATCACTTCTAATCTAGACTGACTGGACTGACTGAACCTTGTTATGCTGTAGCTTGTCCACAGACACATAGGGTTGGATGTGTCACGTGACGTCCCCTCCTTTTCAAAGTGAGGTACTGGTACCGATATGTATGGCGTCAAGGGAGATCGCCAATAGCATCCGGAATCCTGGAAGGGACTCTTCGCCGGCCCACTCTGATGGGTGGGTCGTGCAGTACTTGAACTTCATAAAGGTCTGCAACGCTTGCTTCTTTGGGTTGTGCCGAAAGCGACACAAAGTCTTCTGTGGCTCCTTCAATGCTTCATCTTCGTATAGAGTCGTGCTTCTTCCACCTTCAAGAATCTCCATGGCTAAAAATTCCTAAAACCATTTCCAACACAAAAACATGAACATACCTATTCCATGTAAAGTGAGTGGAAAAAATCTTGTCTTCCTAAAAGACTGTGCATGTAATGTAGATGAACAAAGAGACGGAATGCCAAACCGTTCACCACAGACACGCAAACAATGAGATCGAATCTTTCTCTTTTGATCTAAAGCAATCAATTGTGGCAATTCACAATGGAAATGCCCACGCTTGGTGCTCATACTTTCATGTGATCGTTCGGAAACTGTGTCATGCCAAGGAAGATACATGGAATGTGACTTCCTTACATACATACTTTTCAGCTTTTCATGAACATTCCGCATACATTCGTGCCCATTCATGAGTGAAACGTGCTCAACGTACAATATGTCATGCCTAGAAAAAGGGATCACATAAAGATGCTGACTAAAATACAGGAAACGATCACGAATGAAACACTCGAACAATGCGTGCGTACTAATCATGCCAACACAGAATACTTCCTGTGAGGGTTCTTTGGACCTAAGCTCGAGAGCCAAGATCGCTTCTTCGTGATTGATCGAATCTGCAACAAGGTTAGCTTTGCTAGCAAAAGCCTCAACTAACACATCATCATTGTGAACAATCACATCTTCTTCATGCAACTCATCATGCTTGTGAGAAATCACATCTTAATCATGCAAATCGTCATGCTTGTCAGTGTCATCCAAATCATCATGCTTATCATTGTCATTCAAAGCATCATGCAAGTCATTGTCAATCAAATCATCATCATGCTTCACACAATCATGCAAATCCTGTGTATCATGCTTTGGAGAAGAAGAGACTGAGTGAAACCGGCCCGTGGTGGCGCGGCAGGCGTTGGCTTTCACCCGAAATTCTTTACTTTAGACACATACACAGAGCACTTTGCAAAGGAAACCTGCGACGGGGATTAACACTTAATCACATACACGGCTCGGAAGGTAGAATGCCCCGAGCAGACGACGACAACTTGTAGGCCCCAAAATTGGCGCCCCTTTCGGTATTTCTTTATTCTTTAATAGAGGGAATAAAACCTGTGATCTCCTACAAGCTGCCCCGCACAATCTAGGCTAAGAAACACCTGTTCTGGCCCGATTTTGGCAGCATAATTGTACTAGGACGCTTCACAGTCAGTATCCCCACGCAATAGGTGACTTTCCCGACGTATACGGACACTTTGCAAAACCTGGCGAGAATCTGCAGCATGCTGAATTCTCTGTTTTCTGCCCCGAAAATACGCCAGTTCACCTATACAGCGGTCCCCTCGTGTCCCCGAACCTCTTGGGGGTATTAGGGTCCGTTTAGGGCCGAAACCCTAAACCTGCAAAAATACACAGCAGGCTGTAATTCCCTGTTTTGGGCATCGTTTCGCGTGCCGGTCCAACTGTAGCAAGACCTCAAGCTCCCGCACCTGTAGGGCTACTTGCCCTTTGAATCGGACGAGATTTCTGACGTGAAACCTCCCCGAATTCACCTATACCTGTGGCGGATTAGCCGCTAGCTAATCCAGTACCTGTTCAAGAGGCTCTTGCCTCGGCAATCGCGCATGAACCCACATAACTGTACATTGGTCAAATGAAAATCCCTCTTGTGAGGCATCACATTACTGCACGTAGGGGGGAGAGAGAGAGAGAGAACAGTGTGTAGCGTGCAGGGCATCACTCCTAGCACCACACTATAGATGAGAGGGAAAGAAAGCACTCCATAGCTCTTAACCTGTGAGACAGGTTCTCAATGAAGCATCCCCCAAGCATAAATCGTGCGCCCCCTCTTCTGCCCTTAACCTGTAATGCATCTGTGAACAAATAGATGCAAAAAGGGGAAGATTTCCATGGCTGCCAAAACCTGCGTATCGCTCAAAACGCAGCAAAACAGCCCTGTAAACACGCATCTGATGCCTTCCAATGCTGAAAGTGAGCTCCTCAGTCTTAGGTAAAGTCATGGGAAGCTCAAAAATGGAGAGAAATGGCTGAAAATCACAGTTATCGGCCTCCAAAACTGCTCCAGAAAGTCAGTTACGGATTCTCTTCTCCCAAACTTGGTAAATTGACCAAAAAGTGCCACTTGACACTCATACATGCAATTTCCCCGCATTGGGCTTCTTGCTTAAAAATCTCTCAACTAGTACATCATTTGACTTTGCAGCAAAGTAATAAAATGTTCCCCTAGTTATACCGAAGGTAATGACGCGAACACATTTCACGGCCAAAAATAGCAGTTCCCTAATTTTTAGGAGATGCTTCCGTTGGGCTGCCCCCTGACCATCTATCCTCATTGGGACCGCATCCAAAAGTGCAATGTGGCCCAATTGTCGGATACTTTCTGTTGGTAGTCACACCTTGACTTTAGGCCTTTATTGAGTTCACTTCCTAGTATCCACCAACTTGCTAAGTGCGACGGGGGGACCTACATGATCTTGCTCTGAGCCTAGACATCCTCTTATCATACGAATTCCAGTGCCGACCACTACCCATCTGCGGGTGAAACTACCGTTCACATTGGCCATACAATGTCCGACCGTTTGCTACTTCAAGAAAAGGGTCTCAAAAATAAAACAAAACCCATTGGAAAGAAACCAACAACTAAGGTTAGCACTTGCCACGTCCTCGTGACATACCCCCCTCTTGAAATCGCAAACGTCCTCGATTGCATACCATAAATACATGCCACTGATGATCTTGTGTTGTCAGCACTCTTTTATCATCGCATGTATCCACAAGAAAGACTGTCAAAACATATGTACAAATGACTTAATGAGACCTTCATACTCTTGTCAAATTGTACACTGCTGTTGCACTGAATCCATGAGTACATTTGATGTGCTAGCTCTATCATTACCCCTCCTTTGCACACGTTGGGTTGGGGCATAGGTAGGTTGTAACCCAAAGGCTTCAAGGTAAAGCTGATATACATTTGGTGACTCTGACAGTTCATACTCTTCCCATCCACTTTGCATCCATAGGCGGGTAGTTCTTGAACTTCACCACATAGCATCTTGCAACCTGCTGTCCCTTAACTTTTTACCTGTAAAAGAGGCTCTTGCCTCTGCAAACGAGCATAATTCCGCAACACTGACGTACCACCCACGACCAAGCTCAAATTTCAAGATGATTTACCGATGCGTCATAGAATCCAAGCAATCGCCTCAGAGAATCGGCAAGCAGCGTGTCACCTGGCAGACCCACGTCACTCTCGTAAGAGATCTAGTGGCCAATCTACCACCGTGAGACCTCTCCTATCTCATCTTGGTTCATACTTGCCAACCCTAAAACGCAGCAGAAAATCAGCCCTAATTTGACCACTTTTTGGCAAGGCGAACATGCGGAATTTCCTGTCTATTCTGTGAAGAGAAACCCTCTTCCTTAATGACCTTCCCTTTGTCAGCCATAGTGTAATCCCGCGTTCCTGTACTCAGTGTCTTTAACCAAAACAACCGAGGCTCACTTCTTGAGGAAAAGGTGATTGATATCCCGGCGACGGAACCTTGAAACCGGCCCGTAGTGGGGCGGTGGGCTTTGGCTTTCACCCGAAATTCTTTACTTTAGACACATACACAAAGCACTTTGCAAAGGAAACCTGCGACGGGGATTAACACTTAATCACACACACGGCTCGGAAGCTAGAATGCCCCGAGTAGACGCCGACAACCTGTAGGCCCCAAAATTGCCGCCCCTTTCGGTATTTCTTTATTCTTTAATAGAGGGAATAAAACCTGTGATCTCCTACAAGCTCCCCCGCACAATCTAGGCTAAGAAATACCTGTTCTGGCCCGATTTTGGCAACATAACTGTACTAGGACGATTCACAGTCAGTATCCCCACGCAATAGGTGACTTTCCCGACGCATACGGACACTTTGCAAAACCTGGCGAGAATCTGCAGCACGCTGAATTCTCTGTTTTCTGCCCCGAAAATGCGCCAGTTCACCTGTACAGCGGTCCCCTCGCGTCCCCGAACCTCCTGGGGGTATTAAGGTCCGTTTAAGGCCGAAACCCTAAACCTGCAAAAATACACAGCAGGCTGTAATTCCTTGTTTTGGGCTTCGTTTCGCGTGCCGGTCGCATCTGTAGCAATACCTCGAGCTCCCGCACCTACATAACTGTACTAGGACGATTCACAATCAGTATCCCCACGCAATAGGTGACTTTCCCGACGCATACGGACACTTTGCAAAACCTGGCGAGAATCTGCAGCACGCTGAATTCTCTGTTTTCTGCCCCGAAAATGCGTCAGTTCACCTGTACAGCGGTCCCCTCGCGTCCCCGAACCTCCTGGGGGTATTAAGGTCCGTTTAAGGCCGAAACCCTAAACCTGCAAAAATACACAGCAGGCTGTAATTCCTTGTTTTGGGCTTCGTTTCGCATGCCGGTCGCATTTGTAGCAATACCTCGAGCTCCCGCACCTGTAGGGCTACTTGCCCTTTGAATCGGACAAGATTTCTGACGTGAAACCTCTCCGAATTCACCTGTACCTGTGGGGGATTAGCCGCTAGCTAATCCAGTACCTGTTCAAGAGGCTCTTGCCTTGGCAATCGCGCATGAACCCACATAATTGTACATTGGTCAAATGAAAAGCCCTCTTGTGAGGCATCACATAACTGCACGTAGGGGAGAGAGAGAGCAGTGTGTAGCGTGCAGGGCATCACTCCCAGCACCACACTATACATGAGAGGGAAAGAAAGCACTCCATAGCTCTTAACCTGTGAGACAGGTTCTCAATGAAGCATCCCCCAAGCATAAATCGTGTGCCCCCTCTTCTGCCCTTAACCTGTAATGCATCTGTGAACAAATAGATGCAAAAAGGGGAAGATTTCCATGGCTGCCAAAACCTGCGTATCGCTCAAAACGCAGCAAAACAGCCTTGTAAACACGCATCTGATACCTTCCAATGCTGAAAGTGAGCTCCTTAGTCTTAGGTAAAGTCATAGGAAGCTCAAAAATAGAGAGAAATGGCTGAAAATCACAGTTATCAGCCTCCAAAACTGCTCCAGAAAGTCAGTTACGGATTCCCTTCTCCCGAACTTGGCAAAAGCCCTTCTTTCTTGGGATTCCTGTCACTCTTCAAAAACACGATTAGGAATCGACACGCCCAAGTGAACTTGGGTTCGTGCCACCGCAACAAGCAAAAACAAATTCTTGTGGTTCTTTCCTTGAGTGATACAAAACACTGCCAGAGATCTGATACCAATGTTCGGTGCAGCGGAATGAATGTTTGCGCTTTGCTCAAGATGAGTTCTCCGAACTGTGCTCAAGGTTCCTTTTGTTCTTATGGAAGGTAGAGCCTTCCGTTCTTAACACACAGTGTCCATTCTTGTGATCATAGCATTCTCTCACTAAGAACGGAAGGCTCTCCCTTCCATAAGAACAAAAGGAACCTTGAGCACAGTTCAGAGCACTCATCTTGAGCAAAGCGCAAACATTCATTCTGTTGCACCTAACACGATACCCGTGTTAGGTGCAGCGGAATGAATGTTTGCGTTTTGCTCAAGATGAGTGCTCCGAACTGTGCTCAAGGTTCCTTTTGTTCTTATGGAAGGGAGAGCCTTCCGTTCTTAGTGAGAGAATGCTATGATCAAAAACAAAGTGAATGGACACTGTGCGTGCAAGTGTATGAGACAGAGAGATAGAGAGAAGAGAGATACGACACCAAAGACGTTGTAAAACCCACCTCCGAAGGCCCCACTCTCGTCGTCGAGAGTGGTCTACTTATGATTGCACAATCTGGTACAAATGGTATGCATGAGACTGATGCAAGTCTAGGCTATGTCTACGATGACGACGGGGATTACGAAGTCGACCTAAGGGCTGAAATCTGCAATCTTTCTACTGCTGTCAAAAAACGCAATGGGCTGAAATCTGCAAATGTTCTATCCGCTGAATTCTGACTCTATGTCGGTGACGATGTCGATGACGACGATGCGACGACGACGCGCTGAAAACGCAGATTGTGAGATCTGCGAGGTTCGGGACTTGATCTGCGGGTACTAATTGCTGAAAACTGAAAACGCTGATGATTCTTGAGTTTCCGTCGCGATGATCTGCAAAAACGCTGAGGTGGTGCTGCAAATCAAAAACTCTAGGGGCTGAAATTGGTCTTTCTGTCGCCGTGGTTCTGCAATGCAAAAACGCTAGGCTGATCTGCTGTGTAGCGATGGCGCCAAGGCTGATTTGATCCCAAAACCATAGTTACATGGGATGGCGGGTCGGGGTCGGGAACGGGGTCGGGATGGCAAAAGTCAGGAAACGGGACGGGGTCGGACTGGCAAAAAAAAAAGAGAGCTTTTTTGGCATTTTTTGACCTACACACATAGAGCATCACTTTGACCATAAATTTACACTAAATAGACCAAAGAACACGAGTCATATAGGCTGAAATGTGCTAATAAAACATCGATGATCGATGGATACAAAATGAGAAGTGCATGCCACAAGGGCTCAAGAGTCAAAAAGCCTAAAGGACTTAGGACAAGCCTGAGGCCTCAAGGATAACAAAAAGTACAAAGGGCTATGTAGTAGGTAGAGTCGTAGACTCAAGAGTCTAGACTCGAGAAACGAGTGATCAATGATCATCAAACTCAAGAAGTGCTCGCCTGCTGAATCTCCACATCGTCGTCGTAGTCGAGGTCGTCAGCGACATATGAGGGCTCGGGAGGCTCGCATTGAGGCTCGAAATCCTCCTCTAGCTCCTCCAAAAGAGTATCGGCCATAGATGGATTCTCTTGTGCCATCTCCCACTCAGTGAAAGGATCTGCCTTGTGTGTGACGCTCTTGGCAAGCATGCGCAAGTTAGCGCTCACAAACACCAAATCATTGGCCCTCTGAACCCCAAGGCGATTCCTCTTCTTAGAGGCAATGTGGCTGTACACACTCCATAGTTGCTCCAAGCAACTAGTGGTACATGCTTGGCGAAGGACACGAACAACCAAGGCTGCAAATGTGGGCCATCTCCTCCATAGTCCTCCCACCACAAAACCAAGCCAATCTTGTTGCGATCAAGTTGTGCATCTACACATCCATAGGAGCCCTTCTTTTGCATGTAATTGAGTAGCTCGTCTCTAATCTTGCGCCTAATGTCACTGCTAGGCTCAAGGCGCTCCAATGCAAGCCGCCATCCTTTGCTCACCTCCTTGTCGGTCTCTTGACGCCTTCCTTGAAACTCAGGGTCAAGCACATAAGCTGCCGCATGAAGTGGAGAGTAGTATCCATTTTACCTCGACTCACACAAGCCATGAATCTCCGCATACTGAACAGGGTCAGGCACAAGCTTCTCAAGTGCCTCTATCATCCGATCCATGGCTTCGTAGACTTTGCCAATGCATGGCTGCAAGCCATCCACCACTCGAAGTAGGTGTAGAATAGGCTTGACCATGGCGTCAAGAGTCTTCACCTCCTCCCACCAGGCGGCGTCGTCGGCCCATTCTCGGCATTTCAATCCTACTTCTGATGTAGACTCCGGCATGGCCTGGAACTCATCACTGAGAAAGAGGCCCCTTAAGGCTCCGCCACATGTAGACAAGCGGCCTAGCATAAGCCAATTAAATGCAAATCTTGTCTATGAATATTTGAGCAAGGACAAGTGGCTCCTCTTTGAGAATTCATGGCGTACTTTTTGATGGTTGAGCACAAAGGAGACAATTCGAGAGGCGTCACCAATGGTGGGTGAAATCCATGACAAGTTCCCTATGTCCTTGAGGAGGTTATTGAGGCAATGCGCCATGCAAAATGTGACATGGATGCTGGGATACATGCCCTCAATGATAGCTCCGGCTGCCCTATTTGACGCCTCTCCATCTGCAACCATACAAAGGACATTCTCCGGGCCAGTGATCTCTATGGTGCTTGTCCACTCCGCAGCAAGCATCTCAGCGGCCTTGCCACTATCGAATGCATCATGTGACTCCACAAAGTACATCTCCCCCCGAGAGTAGGCCACCACCCCGTGGATGGACCGCTTGCGGGTGTCGCTCCATCCATCTACAAGAAGAGAGACGCCATTGGTCTCCCACAAATCCTTTGTTGCTTGAGCCGCTTGCTCCACGGCAAGTTTCTCTTTGTCAAGGACGGTGGTGCGAAGCCTCTCCGATGAAGGTGGCACATAAGAGGAGCCATATTCCCCTATTTTCGTAACCATGGTTCGAAAGTATGGAGACCTATCCACACAAAATAGAGCATGTTGTGTTAGTATGGAGAGTCGAGAGTCGAGAAGTTATAACCCATTATGAATACAAAATGGAAGATTGCAATGTGCATATGCCAAGGGAAACTCACCGCGAAGCATGGAAGGCAATGTGGTCGTGGAAGAAGAATCGGGCAACCGACCTATCCACCTCTTCCTTCAATTTAGGATCCCAATTTTCGTTGAGAGTGGTTTGGCGATGCGAAACGGAAGAGGACGGTGTAGATGCATGGCTCTTGAAGGTTCGAGAGATGTCGTCAAGGTTGGCTTCCCTTTGCTCTCGCGGTGTCGTCGTGGCGGAGGGATCAACGGCAACAAAACGGCCCCTCTTGGTCGCTTCCGCAACCTCATACACCGTGAGCTTCTCAAGAAGATCCAACCTCTTCTCGGGAGCTACATGAGGACAAAACTTCACCTCATGACCGGGTTCATGAAGAAGATGGGCTCGCACTTTGTTTGAACCACCCGTTCTCTTGTATGGACATAGCTTGCACGTCCATGGTCTTGCACCGCCACCTTTGCCACGCGAGCTAAAGTCGACTTCATCCCACCACGACCACGTTTGCACGGCGGGCCTCCTTCGAGAAGAAGCGGCTTGAGAAGTGGAGTTGGCTTGAGATGACATGATGGTGGAGAGAATCGAGAGAGTAGAGCTTAGAAGTTAGAGGAGTTAGAGAAGAGCTTGTGTGGAGAGAGAGTAGAGGAGAGCTTCAAAGTGGGTAGAAGAGGGAGAGGAGAGCTTCAAAGTTCAAACTTCAAAGTGGGTAGAAGAGGGAGAGACTTGAGAGTGGAGACTAGAGTGTAGAGTAGTCAATGGTCATGCTTCAAGCTTGAGCAATGAGCATTGAGTAGAGAGGAAAGCATTGATGATTGAGTAGCTTGAGCCTTGAGCTTGAAGGAAATGGAATGAGCATTGAGACTATGAGTATTAAGAGGCCCAAGGGAGCCTTTTATAGCCTCCCAAGGGCCAAGGCTCCCAAAATGTGGCAGTTGGGGCTGCACAGATCCGTTAAAAACGGTCATAAACGGTCAAATTTTTGAATGGCCTGCAGCCGTTCCCGTCCGACCCCTGCCGTTCCAGTCCGTCCCCGCCGTCCCCGGTCCGTCCCCCCTGCGACCTCCCGGTCCGGCTCGATTTCCGTCCGTCCCTCGGCGTTTCCAAAATGTGGCAGTTGGGGCTGCACAGATCCGTTAAAAACGGTCATAAACGGTCAAATTTTTGAATGGCCTGCAGCCGTTCCCGGCCGACCCCTGCCGTTCCAGTCCGTCCCCGCTGAAACCGGCCCGTAGGGCGGTAGGCGTTGGCTTTCACCCGAAATTCTTTACTTTATATACACACACAAAGCACTTTGCAAAGAGAACCTGCGACGGGAGTTAACACTTGAATACACACACGGCTCGGAAGCTAGAATGCTCCGAGCAGACGCCGACAACCTGTAGGCCCCAAAATTGGCGCCCCTTTCGGTATTTCTTTATTCTTTAGGAGGGTAAATTACAAGGTAAGGTCCTGGGAATCCTTCACGTGTATCCACCTAGATACCATTTGAATTGGCCAAATTTCGGCAGCATAACAACCCCAAAACTTGCGCGAAACCAATTCCCCTGCTGGAACTCGCTTGCACTGTCGTATACCCTCTGATTCTTGTCCAAAAACAGTAAATTCAGCACGCTGTATTTACTGGTTTTTGCCCTGTTTTCAGCCCCAAACAGTCCCCTAACTGTCCTTTGCCAGTGGGGCACGATTCCCAGTGATCCTGGCATCCGTACGGCTGAAAAACAGTGAATTTACAGCACATACACAGCGCTGATTTTGCACCTGTTCGGTGAGGTTATGACCCTCACCAGTGCCTGCTTTGGAGCAGCAGCTAGCTACCCCTGTTCCTGCTCAAGGAGGCTCTTGCCTCAGTACAAAAGCATGAACCCACACAACTGTACATCAGTCAAATGAGTAGCCCTCTTGTGGGGCATCACATAACTGCACGTAGGGGAGAGAGAGAGCAGTGTGTAGTGTGCAGGGCATCACTCCTAGCACCACACTGTACATGAGAGGGAAAGAAAGCACTCCATAGCTCTTAACCTGTGACAGTTTGCAAATGAGGCCTCTCCCAGCATAAAAATCAGCGCCCATTTTTCTGCAAGAAGAAAGTTCACCAAAATGTGACACTTGGCGCATTTTCAAGCATTTTCCCGTTTCGGGTTCGCCGCTTAAAAATATCCCAACCGACGCGTCAGTTGACTTCGCGGCAGAGTTATAAAGTGTTCCCCTAGTCATACCGGAGGTAATGACGCGAACACATTTCACGGCCCAAAATAGCAGTTCCCTAAATTTTAGGAGATGCTTCCGTTGGGCTCCCACTGGTCTTCTGACCATCTATCCTCATTGGGACCGCATCCAAAAGTGCAATGTGGCCCAACTGTCGGATACTTTTTGTTGGTAGTCCCACCTTGACTTTACGCCTTAATTGAGTTCACTTCCTAGTATCCACCAACTTGCTAAGTGCGACGGGGAGACCTATATGATCTTGCTCTGAGCCTAGACATCCTCTTACCATACGAATTTCAGTGCCGACCACTTCCCGTCTGCGGGTGAATCTACCGTTCACATTGGCCATACAATGTCCGACCGTTTGCTACTTCAAAAAGAGGGTCTCAAAACAAATAAAATAAACCCCATTGGAAAGAAACCAACAACCAAGGTTAGCAGTTGCCACATCTCTGTGACATGGTTAATAACTGCCACGTCCTTGTGACATACCCCCCTCTTGAAATCGCAAACGTCCTCGATTGCATACCATAAATACACGCCACTGATGATCTTGTGCTATTAACACTCTTTTATCATCGCATGTATCCGCAAGAAAGGTCGTAACATACATAGATACAAATGACTTAATGAGGCCTTCATACTTTTGCCATTTCCATCTATGGCACTGAATTCATATGTACATTTGATGTACTAGCTCTATCATTATCCCTCCTTTGCACACGTTGGGTTGGGGCATAAGTAGGCTGTAATCCAAAGGCTTCAAGGTAAAGCTGCAATACATTTGGTGACTTTGACAGTTCATGCTCTTCCATCCACTTTGCATCCATGGGTGGATAGTTCTTGAACTTCACCAAATAACGTCTTGCAACTTGTCATTTAACTTTTCTGTCCTTATGTGCCAAAACTTGCTCAGGTACCAGGATCTCATCAAGTTCCTCAACTTCTGGCTGATCCTCAACTGGCATATCTTCTGGCACATCACCCACGAAGGGTCTTAGAAGACTCACGTGAAACGCATTATGAATCTTCCACGCATCAGGCAGTTTCAGCTTGTAAGCCACATCGCTGATCTTGTCAAGCACTTGAAAAGGCCCATAGTATCGCATGTTGAGCTTAGGAAACAGCCGTTCCTTGCCCTTCATCTTCTTTAACCTTGCCTTTTCGAACCTTAAGAGAACCCAATCACCAGGTGATAGTAGCAATTCACGACGGTGACGATCAGCAGCCTTTTTCTGTTTTGCCTGAGTCTTCTCCAAGGCAACTTTAATCCTCTTATACATCTCATCCATGTTCTCAACATATCGATCTGCCTCAAAGATCTTGTCCTTTGTATGCAAAATGGGAGGAACCTTTTTGCCGCCTTCAACAATTTCAAAAGGTGCTTTGCCAGTAGACGAATGCACCGTATTATTGTACGCATACTCAAGCATAGGCAAATACTGTTCCCACTTGCCCTTATTATCTGACACATAGCATTTCAGCAGATCTAAGACAGTAGAATTGGCCTCTTCTGACTGTCCATCAGTTTGTGGATGAAACGAAGACGAGAACTTGAGCGTAGTACCCATGTTCTCAAACAATCCTCTCCAGAACAAACTGGTCATGCGAGGATCACGATCACTGATAATCGATTGTGGCATACCATGGTACTTAAACACATTGTACATGAACAAGCGTGCCATCTGATCAGATTTTATCTTCTTCCTGACAGGGATAAAATGGGCCTGCTTGCTGAACCTGCAGATAATGGTCCATATACCATCATTCCCTGTTGACGTCCTTGGAAGATCAAAGATAAAGTCCATAGCAATGCTTTCCCATGGCTTATCCGGAATCGGCAGTGGTTGTAACAACCCTGGTGCCTTTTGCCTATCAAACTTGACCTTTTGGCAAACTATGCATGCTCGCACAAAGGCATCCACATCTCTCCTCAAGGTAGGCCAATAGAAGAACGTCTCTACCGCTTTAACTGTTGCATCAATGCCACGATGCCCTGCATACGGTGGGATATGACTCTCTTCCATGACCTTATGTCGCAATGGCCTAGTGACACAAAGTCTGCCATGCATCATCATAAAACCATCTCTGAGGAGGTAGTGCTCGTGATGTTGCCCCTCTTGTAACTGTTCAAAGATCCTTGCAAAATCTTCATCAGCAGTATACTGTTCCTTCATGTCATCTAACTCATGATGATAAGGAATTGACACAGCTGAAATTTGTGGCTTTCTTGATAACGCATCAACCACAACATTCTTCTTGCCTTCCACATGCATAATCTGGAAGTGGAACATGGAAAGAATGTTTGCCCATCGCATATGCTTTTCGGATAACTTTGACTGTGTCAAGAAGTATCGCAAGGTATGATGATCTGTTTGGACAACAAAATCAGCACCTAAGAGGTAGTGCTTCCAGCTAGAAAGCGCATGAATCACGGCCAAGAGCTCTTTCTCATAGACTTGCATAGTCCTCTCTGGCCCTTGCAAAATTCGGCTTTCATAGGCTACTACCCGTCCATCTTGCATTAGCACTGCTCCGATGCTACTGCCACATGCATCACACTGGACCACAAATGACTTCCTGAGATCTGGCAAAACAATAACTGGATCTGAAGTCAACTTTTCCTTTAAGAGACTAAAAGCTGAAATCTCTTTTTGGGTCCATCTGAAAGTGACCTCTTTCTGTTGCAATGCGTGAAGAGGCGATGCTATCTCTGCAAAATTTCTGATAAACCTTCTATAGTAGGAACACAATCCCAAGAAGCTTCTGACATCGTGCATAGTCTTCAAGTCTGGCCATGTCTTGATAGCTTCGACCTTTGCGGGATCCATTCTAACACCATCCTTTGAGACTATGTGGCCCAGAAAGTGGATCTCTTCGAGGAAGAATTCACTTTTCTTAGGATTGACAAGTAACCTGTGACTGCGCAGCTCTTCGAACACAATGGTCAAGTGACGCCTATGCTCCTCTTCATTCTTGGAATACACAATCATGTCATCGAAGAATGTTCCAACAAACTGTTGATGCGAGCGGAAAATCCGGTCCATCATTCTGTTGAACGTGGCTGGAGCATTTGTTAGCCCAAATGGCATCACTAGAAACTCATAAA
This sequence comes from Adiantum capillus-veneris, assembly GCF_014529385.1. Classification (NCBI taxonomy): domain Eukaryota; kingdom Viridiplantae; phylum Streptophyta; class Polypodiopsida; order Polypodiales; family Pteridaceae; genus Adiantum; species Adiantum capillus-veneris. The sequence goes on along the minus strand of NC_140938.1, from coordinate 107,187,142 downwards.
GACCAAATGTCGTTCTAAACGCAGTCTTGTGCACATCCTCTGGGCTTATACGAATCTGATGGTACCCACTCTTCAGGTCTATCCTGCTGAAAATTGCAGCACCCTCTAAACGATCGAGAATATCATCAATGCGAGGAATAGGAAACCTATTCTTGATGGTATTCTTATTCAACGCACGGTAATCAATACACATGCGCCATGAGCCATCCTTCTTCTGCACTAGGAGCACTGGGGAGCAAAAGGGTGAAGAACTAGGCTGAATCAGCCCCTTCTCTAATAACTCCTCAACCTGGACCATAATCTCTTTCTGCTGCGCCGCACTAACCCTGTAGGGAGGTCTATTTGGTGGGCTACACCCTGGCACCAAATCTATCCGATGGTCCTCAGGTCTCTCTGGCGGCAATTGTGACGGTAATGAATCAGAAAAACAGTCACTAAACTTTTGCAAAAATGCTGACCTTTCTTTATCTAACACAGATAAATTTGACTGATCCTTATCTGAGACATCACGTGCAAAAATCAAGTACACAGAAAGATGATTCTTTATTACAGAAGTGATAGCCAAAGCAGATACAATAGGGACTGACTCTCCTTTAAGCTTTACATCCAAGATGTGAGTTTTGCCCCTATGCTGTACAATGATCTTTTTGTTGTAGGCATCCAAGACTCCATGCACTCGGAACATCCACGAGATCCCCAACAAGGCGTCACAACCTTCCAGCGGCATGATGTAAAACTCTTCAGTGTCCACATACGACTGAATATGCAGACGCGGTTTTCCAATGATGGGAGTAGCACACTCTGAGTGGCCAGGACATGCCAACCCTGCCTCTGCTGTGTACCCCATCTCTTCAGCTTTGATGCTGAGCTTCATAGCTAACTCTGGTGAGATAAAGTTGGCTTTGGCACCTGGATCAAAGAAGATGAGTGCCGTCTGATCTCTAACTTTACCCCATGCCCTGCATAACTCACTGGCATCTGTGTTGGGCCTGTCACCCACCATGTCTGGCACTAAACCTGCCGTGGGTTTAGGCTTCTTGCCTTTCTGGTCTTCTTTATCCTCTGAGTCAGCTGGCCTTTTCCTTTGTGGACAATTGATAGAAATATGACCAGGCTGCTCGCATATAAAGCATTTGTTCTCAGCCATTAGGACCTTCTTTTCCTCGAGCGACTTGCGTACAAAAGGCTTCCTTTTCTGTTTCTTTGCCTGCGCTCCAGAAGTCCCAGCTGAATCCTTGTCTTTGGTGGCCTGTTCTGACCCCTGTGACGCATCAGGAGCCGTTTTCACAAAGGGCTTCTTCGCTGAATTTTTCTTTTGCTGCCCTCCTTTATCACTGCTCGGAAATCCACTGTCCTCTCCTTTCAACAGGGCAAGACCAGTGTTCGCAACTTCCATAAGCTGAGTAAGGGTAGCCACTCTGTTCTTTGTACAGTAATCGCGAAGCCCTTTAGGCAACCCACAACAATACTTCTCTATCTGCTCTGTCAGTGGCACAAATCTGTAGGAGGTCACTAAGAGTAATGCTTTACAAAACCTCCTATTATACTCCAGCAAGCTCTTGCACGAAGCTGCCGTAAGCTGGTGCCAATCTGTCAGGACATCGGCTTCAAATTCATTTGATAGCCAAGCAGATGCAAACATTTGCTTGAAGTAAACCCAAGTGGCGGGTGCCTGTCCTTGCATTAACAATGTCGTCCACCATGTAAGCGCATTGTCCTTTAAGAAAGTGGCAGCTTTCCTGACCTTCGAGGCCTCTGTAAAATTCCCTCCCGCATAAGCTGTATCAAACTGCTGGAGGAAAGTAAGTGCCTTTGTCTTGTCCTCGAAACCACTGAAGGTACTGAACTTTACCGCTGCACCACCTTCTTTGTAAGCCTTCGGCTTCTCTAGTGCCCCCAAGTGGTCATACGGAATGGTCTGCAACATGGGCACTGTACTAGGCATGATCGGCACACCTTGGCCATTCACATTTTGCGTAAGAGGTGCGATATCTGGCTGCTGTCCAGAAAAACCAGCCATGCCAAAACGACCCTGGTCGCAGTGGAAACCTTGCTGCATGCCGATAGTACCATACATGGGGTTTGGCATGATGCCTTGCATACCCCCGAACACTGTTCCTGGCATGTACGGCTGACTTCCAGACGCATAACCAGCCATACTTTGGAACACTGATCCACCCCCGAAATACCCAGGATGTACCGTGGGTGGTGGAAAAACTGAGTGCATAGCCTGGTATCCAGCTCCCTGTCCATTCAAGGCAGCATGCTGGCTCTGAAAGGTGGCGGGCTGAACTGGCATAACCTGTGGAATAGGCGTTCTAGCCACCTGTTCAAGCACGGGAGGAACTTGCTTTGGAGCCCCCGACTCCGCAACATGCGAGTGTTCCCTTTCCTCCTGCGCCTCATGAAGTACCTGGGCTTGAGCTTCAACAAGCTCCGTACGCGGCGTAGGTTGCCTATTTTGATGTTGCACTGGTGGCGCTTGCAAGAATTCCATAAACCTCGGATTCTGCACCAGCTGCGAAAAGACATTCACCGCGGCAACTAACTGAGTCTTAAACGCATCATCCTCAAGTTGCCCTGTCATAAAGCCCTGTACTACTGGAGGGACATTCACGTTGACAGGAGGTACAGACTGACGTGGCCGTGAGCTCTCGCCAATCTCAAAAACCATAGGAATCTCCTGCCTGTCCTTTGGAGAGGAACCCTCTTCCATAATTCCCTTCCCGTTGTCGGCCATAGTGTAATCCCCGCGTTCTTGCACTGTGTGTCTTTACCCTGAACAATCCAGGCTCACTCTTTGAGGAAAAAGTGATTGATATCCCGGCAATGGAACCATGAAACCGGCCCGTAGGGCGGTAGGCGTTGGCTTTCACCCGAAATTCTTTACTTTATATACACACACAGAGCACTTTGCAAAGAGAACCTGCGACAGGAGTTAACACTTGAATACACACACGGCTCGGAAGCTAGAATGCTCCGAGCAAACGCCGACAACCTGTAGGCCCCAAAATTGGCGCCCCTTTCGGTATTTCTTTATTCTTTAGGAGGGTAAATTACAAGGTAAGGTCCTGGGAATCCTTCACGTGTATCCACCTAGATACCATTTGAATTGGCCAAATTTCGGCAGCATAACAACCCCAAAACTTGCGCGAAACCAATTCCCCTGCTGGAACTCACTTGCACTGTCGTATACCCTCTGATTCCTGTCCAAAAACAGTAAATTCAGCACGCTGTATTTACTGGTTTTTGCCCTGTTTTCAGCCCCAAACAGTCCCCTAACTGTCCTTTGCCAGTGGGGCACGATTCCCAGTGATCCTGGCGTCCGTACGGCTGAAAAACAGTGAATTTACAGCGCATACACAGCGCTGATTTTGCACCTGTTCGGTGAGGTTATGACCCTCACCAGTGCCTGCTTTGGAGCAGCAGCTAGCTACCCCTGTTCCTGCTCAAGGAGGCTCTTGCCTCAGCACAAAAGCATGAACCCACACAACTGTACATCAGTCAAATGAGTAGCCCTCTTGTGGGGCATCACATAACTGCACGTAGGGGAGAGAGAGAGCAGTGTGTAGTGTGCAGGGCATCACTCCTAGCACCACACTGTACATGAGAGGGAAAGAAAGCACTCCATAGCTCTTAACCTGTGACAGGTTGCAAATGAGGCCTCTCCCAGCATAAAAATCAGCGCCCATTTTTCTGCAAGAGGAAAGTTCACCAAAATGTGACACTTGGCGCATTTTCAAGCATTTTCCCGTTTCGGGTTCGCCGCTTAAAAATATCCCAACCGACGCGTCAGTTGACTTCGCGGCCGAGTTATAAAGTGTTCCCCTAGTCATACCGGAGGTAATGACGCGAACACATTTCACCGCCCAAAATAGCAGTTCCCTAAATTTTAGGAGATGCTTCCGTTGGGCTCCCACTGGTCTTCTGACCATCTATCCTCATTGGGACCGCATCCAAAAGTGCAATGTGGCCCAACTGTCGGATACTTTTTGTTGGTAGTCCCACCTTGACTTTACGCCTTAATTGAGTTCACTTCCTAGTATCCACCAACTTGCTAAGTGCGACGGGGGGACCTATATGATCTTGCTCTGAGCCTAGACATCCTCTTACCATACGAATTTCAGTGCCGACCACTTCCCGTCTGCGGGTGAATCTACCGTTCACATTGGCCATACAATGTCCGACCGTTTGCTACTTCAAAAAGAGGGTCTCAAAACAAATAAAATAAACCCCATTGGAAAGAAACCAACAACCAAGGTTAGCAGTTGCCACATCTCTATGACATGGTTAATAACTGCCACGTCCTCGTGACACCCGCCGTCCCCGGTCCGTCCCCCCTGCGACCTGCCTGTTCGGCTCGATTTCCGTCCGTCCCTCGGCGTTTCCTTCCGTCCGTCCCTCGGCGTTTCCCGTCCGTCCCCCCCGCCCCCTGTAACTATGCCCAAAACGCTAGCTTTAGGCTTCTGCTCCAAAAACGCTAGGTCTCCTGGGGGGTCTGCTGAGAAGTTGCCTGTTGAGCGTGGAGCTCCTGCTGCCTCTTCTGCCATTTAGTGCTAACTTGTGTTTGCTTATATATTTTCTTAGCAAAATTGCCCTACCTACTTTTGTTGGAAAGTCACTTAAATTAATAAGTGAAAAATGCCAAAAACAGGTAAAATAGGCTAAAATTACTGGAAAATTCCCCTAACTGATTCTAATGGATTCTGATGGGAATACTGATGATCATGCTCTGTGCAACCAGAGGATATGCATCTATACCAAGTGTCTGGGCATGCACGGTCTACGAATAGACTCACAAAAGTGCCAGATCACTTCTAATCTAGACTGACTGAACCCTGTTATGCCGTAGCTTGTCCACGGACACATAGGGTTGGATGTGTCACATGACATCCCCTCCTTTTCAAAGTGAGGTACTGGTACTGATATGTATGGCGTCGACGGAGATTGCCAATAGCATCTGGAATCCTGGAAGGGACTCTTCGCCGGCCCACTCTGATGTGTGGGTCGTACGACACTTGAACTTCGTAAAGGTCTGCAACGCTTGCTTCTTTGGGCTGCGCCGAAAGCGACCCAGTCTTCTGTGGCTCCTTCAATGCTTCATCTTCGTATAGAGTCGTGCTTCTTCCACCTTCAAGAATCTCCATGGCTGAAAATTCCTGAAACCATTTCCAACACAAAGATACATGTTAGGTGCAGCGGAATGAATGTTTGCGCTTTGCTCAAGATGAGTGCTCCAAACTGTGCTCAAGGTTCTTTTTGTTCTTATGGAAGGGAGAGCCTTCCGTTCTTAGTGGAAAGTGCTATGATCACAGACAAAGTGAATGGACACTGTGCGTGCAACTGTATGAGATTGAGAGATAGAGAGAAGAGAGATACGACACCAGAGATGTTGTAAAACCCTCCTCCGAAGGCCCCACTCTCATCGTCGAGAGTGGTCTACTTATGATTGCACAATCTGGTACAAATGGTATGCATGAGACTGATGCAAGTCTAGGCTATGTCGACAATGACGACGGGGATGACAAAGTCGACCTAAGGGCTGAAATCTGCAATCTTTCTACTGCTGTCCAAAAACGCTATGGGCTGAAATCTGCAAATGTTCTATCCACTGAATTCTGACTCCATGTCGGTGACGATGTCGATGACGACGATGCGACGACGACCCGCTGAAAACGTAGATGCTGAAATCTGCGTTTTCTGGGCTGAAACTGTAAACCTTGCGGAAACTGAACGTGCGGCGAGGAACTGCTGCGGGATGGTGAGATCTGCGAGGTTTGGGACTTGATCCGTGGGTACTAACTGCTGAAAACTGAAAACGCTGATGGTTCTTGAGTTTCCGTCGCGATGATTTGTAGAAACGCTGAGGTGGTGCTGCAAATCAAAAACGCTAGGGGTTGAAATTGGTCTTTCTGTCGCCGTGGTTCTGCAATGCAAAAACGCTAGGCTGATCTGTTGTGTAGCGATGGCGCCGGGGTTGATCTGCTGTGCACCAACACGCCAGGGCTTATCTGATCCCAAAACGCTAGCTTTAGGCTTCTGCTCCAAAAACGCTAGGTCTCCTGGGGGGTCTGCTGAGAAGTTGCCAGTTGAGCGTGGAGCTCCTGCTGCCTCTTCTGCCATTTAGTGCTAACTTGGGTTTGCTTATATATTTTCTTAGCAAAATTGCCCTACCTACTTTTGTTGGAAAGTCACTTAAATTAATAAGTGAAAATGCCAAAAATAGGCTAAAATCACTGGAAAATTCTCCTAACTGATTCTGATCAATTCTCATGGGAATACTAATGATCATGTTGTGTGCAACCAGAGGATATGCATCTATACCAAGTGTCTGGGCATGCACGGTCTACGAATAGACTCACAAGAGTGCCAGATCACTTCTAATCTAGACTGACTGGACCGACTGAACCCTGTTATGTTGTAGCTTGTCCACGGACACACAGGGTTGGATGTGTCACGTGACATGTTTTCACACTCAGTTCGGGACCTTCACGCAGTTTCTTCACCCTTCGACAGAGTACAACACTTTGCTACACTGCTCGTGACGGCACTTTACAATGGAGATCTCTCGGAGGTTGGGACACCCCAGACTGCTGCAGAGATCACAGCAAACATCTTCATCCTTTGCCTCAGCACATGATGCTAAATAAACCGGCTTCACGCGGTTTATTTAGCATCATGTGCTGAGAGGAGGTGTTAGACTTGCACCACTCTGCTGCAGAGATCACAGCAAACATCTTCATCCTTTGCCTCACATCTTCGGCTTCACGCGGTTTATTTAGCATCATGTGCTGAGAGGAGGTGTTAGACTTGCACCACTCTGCTGCTTCACATGCCTAGGGCATGCATGTACGACTAGTGTGCCACCGGGCTAGCCACCCATAGCATATGCATTGTCCGGCCACCCACTTCTAGGCCGGCCACCTGTGTTTTGTCCAAGCGCCCTACACACAGGACTTCATTTATGCTGGGTCGTGGGGCATTCCTCTTGCACTGCTCGACCTCCCCTTGGGCACCTCTATATATATGAGGCCAAGGGGGGTACCCACATAGAGATATCATCTGACATTGTACGGGTCTTGTGCTCTGGTAATCATGGGGGGTTGATCGCCCCCTCTTCCCTACATCAACGTTTTGGTGTTGTGTTCTCTGTTTCTGTGTCCTCTCCTCTCTCACGCTTTCGAACACATGCACCCTCACAGGTGGCGTACTGATCAACCATATCCTCGAAGTTTCAATGATGTATTGCGGAAATAGCCATAACCAAGGGCTTGCGAGACAACACATCTGCCACTAAATTCTTATGTCCCTTAACATGGACTATCTCGAAATGAAACTGTGACAGAATATTAGCCCATCTCATCTGCTTTTCCGAAAGCTGCTTCTGCGACAAGAAGTAGCGTAAACTATGATGGTTTGTAAAGACGTTAAAGTCAGCTCCGAGTAGAAAATGTCACCACTATGTAAGAGCATGAATAACTGGCAACAGCTCTTTCTCATAAATCTGTGCAACCAGTTGAGGACATGAAAACATCCTCCTCTCGTAAGCAATGACATGGCCTTCTTGCATCAAGACTCCTCCCAGACTGCGACCACAAGCATCACAGTAAACTTCAAATAATTGTTGCAAGTCTGACAAGGCCAAAACTGGTCCTGTTGTCAACTTTTCCTTGAGAGTCTGAAAGGATGCAATCTCTGTCGGTCCCAAAGTAAAAGGAACCCCTTTCTTAGTCAGCACATGCAAGGGATAAGCTATCTCAGCAAATTTTTGAATGAACCGCCGATATTATGAGCACAAGCCCAGAAAGCTTCGAACTTCATGAGCATTCTTCAAATCGGGCCAATCACGAATGGTCTCAACTTTGGTCGGGTCCATCTTACCCCTTCCGCTGAGACGATGTGTCCCAAGAAGTGTATCTCATGCAAGAAAAACTCGCTCTTTTTCGCATTTATAACCAATTTATTCTTTTGCAGTGCCTGGAAAACCTGCAATAGGTGGTGTCTGTGTTCTGCCTCACTCTTGGAGAAGACGATAATGTCGTCAAAGAAAGTGCCCACAAAAAATCGGTACTCTTTGAAAATCCTATCCATCATGCGGTTGTGTCACGTGCACATCTAACCCTATGTGCATGTGGACAAGCTGACCTACTTCTAGGGTTTAGGTAGCCTAGGGAGTGTTCCGACACCCTTGTGAGCCTGTACGCAGGCCATGCATGTCCAAGCACTTAAGAGTAGCTGCATACCCTGAGATTGCACAACCCATGATCATTAGCATCAGTACCCAGCACCCAGCATGAGCATTTTCCACCCACATGAACCACCTCTAACGAGTCATTTATTAATAAGTGACTTTTTGGCAATTATAATCCTGGTGGCTTACTGAAGGCTGCTCAACCCACCCTTATTCACCTATATATGGGGCCCCCATTAGGCGCTAGAAGGAGCAAGAGACATAGAGGAGCAAGAACCCTAGAGGTACCAGGCAGTACCCGCATGACCCAGTTTCCTCCAGTGTTTTCCTCAGTAAGAACATCAACGTTTTTGGATCAGCAGATCTCAGCCAGCAGCGTTTTCAGTTTTCAGCAGTAGCCTCGCGGATCCCGCACCCGATCACCGTAGCAGAACCTCGCCGCCGTCATCCCATCGCAGTAGATCACAGATCCATCTGCATTTTCTGTTTTCAGCCCATAAACAGCCTGCTTATTCAGTTTCCAACCATCCTAGTCCTCTTCGGCGACACTAGCTTCGCCGCACGACCCAGATCCAATCAGCATGAAGCGTTTTCAGATTTCAGCAGTTCAGCCATTAGCTCGACCTCGCCATCAACATCGTCGTCGTCGTTGTCCTCATCGTCATCGTTGTCCTCCTCGTCCTCGTCGTCATCAAGTACCACAGCATCTAGAGGCATTGTACCAGACCTTGTGCAATCTAAAGAAAATACCTCTCTAGCAATAGAGAGGGGGGGCCTTGGAGGGGAGTTTAAGACCCCATGTGGTGTCGCCTCTTCTCTCTCTCTCACTAGCACTCTCATGCACTTTGCACTCATAGTTTTCCACTCATCGTTTTGGTCATCGCACATTCTCTCACTAAGCACGGAAGGCTCTCCCTTCCGCTAAGTAAAAGGAACCTTGAGCACTCACTGATCACTCATCTTGAGCTTACACCATCATTCACTTCCGCTGCACATTACAGGTTGAATGTGGCCAGAGCATTCGTAAGGACATATGGCATCACCAAATATTTATACAAGCCAAAATTTGTCCTAAAAGCTGTCTTGTAGACATCACCAAGAGCAATTCCGATCATATAATATCCACTCTTCAAATCAATTATGTTGAAACAACAGGACCCTTGAAGTCTGTCGAGTATATCATCGATCCTTGGGATAGGGAATTTGTTCTTGATGGTGATTTTATTGAGAGCTCTATAGTCAATGCACATTCTCCAAGATCCATCTTTCTTTAGTACCAGCAACACCGGCGAACAGAAAGGTGAAGTGCTATGTTGGATAAAACTCTTTCAAGAAGTTCTTTTACTTGGTTCATTATTTCTTCATTTTGGGCTCGGCTAACGTGGTAAGGTGGCCGGTTCGGTGGTGTACTACCAAGTATAAAATCAATCGTGTGATCTTCAGGCCGTAAAGGAGGTAACTCGCCTGGTAGGCCTTCAAAGAAACAGTCAGCCTCCGCATGTAGAAATTATTGTCGTTCCTTTTCGAGATCAGATGTATTTGACCTTTGTTGAATGTTCATCATTTAGTTCTTTCAAGAAAATCGAGTAAACAAAAAGACTGGACTTCATTAATTTGGAAACAATCAAAGCCGATACAAGTGGAACGGACTCGCCCTTCAACTTTACATCAAGTACAATCTATCGGCCCTTCTCATTCTTCAAAGTAGCTTTCCTTGCCCTATAATCGACCACGCGCTGCTCTTGTGGAACCAAGGGATTCCTAGGAGGACGTCACACCCTTCCAAAGGCATGACATAAAAGTCCTCGTGTCCTAGATACACTTGAGAATGCAAACGAAGTTTGCCAATGACAAGTGTAATGGCAACATCCCATCCAGGTGCTGCTAGAACAGCCGCCGCCTGTGGCCCCATTCCCCCGAGCATAATTCCAAGTCGAGCCACCAATTCGGGTGAAATAAAGTTGGTCTTGGCTCCTGTTGCTAAATGGACTATTTTCTTATTTTTTGAGTAATTTATTTTCATTGAAATTAGGATATTTAAATGTGTGCACTTGAACCGTAAGATTAGGAATTGTAGATCTACGGGAATTATTAAAATCCATCAGGAACGGACAACTCCGATGTGTCATATGATGGGTGACATTAAGCATCAAGAAGGGGTTGTACCGTTAGTTCGGTAGGAGAGACCGGGAAAACGGATATTCCTGATGCGTCACGTGATGGGTGATGGGAGCATCGAAAAGGAAATATTATTTTGGTCTGGCAAGAAACCCGAACTCGGAAAAGGAATACATGTAACGACGCAAGCACAAGAATAAAGAAGGGTTCTAAGAAGCGGAATATTTTTTAAGTATTTTCTGGGAAGCTCGAATGCTTTCCTGCAAGGAATCTGTGTTTGCATAGAATGTGTACCTGACAACTGCACCCGGGGACGCCTGGAATGTGATTGCATAGCATCAATTTTCAGCTCGCTCAGTTTTATTGAGTTTTGGCCAGGTTCACATTTTTTAATGAAAAGTGACCGGCCGCCCACTTAATAAGTGGGCAGCCCATTAAAAATAAACCAAGGTTTAAATAAAAAAACAGCATTGGCTGCTGGCTGAACCGTACGGATTCTCTCTCTCTCTCAGCGCAGCAAAAATACCAGCCCACAGCCTCCTCTCCCTAGCGCTACTCCCTCCCCTATTCCTGCCGGCTCCGCACCGGCTATTCCTGCCAAGGGCGAGAGCCTATAAAAGCAACCTGCCATCTCTCTCGGTCCCCCAGATTTTGACAGCGCTAGCTTGAAAGAAGATTCTTCCGAGAAGGAGACGCAAGTGATCGCGAGACTACGGAGCACGGAGGTCGTTCTTCCGTGCAAGGTGCGACAAGTATCAATTGTGAATTCGCAGTACGAGTTGTTTCGTGTTTGTATTTTGCAGGTACTCCAACAAGGAGAAGGAGCGAGAAGGCCTCGACCTATGCTCATAGATTCCGGGACAGAATCAAAAAAGGTATGTAGAGCTTCACAGTTCAAGAACAGGCGGAAACATAATTGAGAGCTCCTCTCTCGGATTTCCCTCACGAGAAGGAACGAAAATCGAGTCTGAGAATAGAACAGAGGGGTTTTCTCCAATTCTTGTGCTTGTAAAAAGATTCTCCCTAGTAAAGATTCTCTTTAAGGAGGGGGGGCAGCCCAATCTTCTGGTCCCAAATACTATGTCCATCTTGTCTTGCATCTCTTTTGAGTTGAAAGAATATTTATTTTCAGCTTGTTGATTATTCGTGTGCGCTCCCGTTTGTGACAGCTCCTCCGTTTAAGAAGATTAGGGCTTCTCGGTCTCGCACTTTGCCCCATGCACAGATAAGTTCAATACTTTCATCCATCTAATCAGGGTCGGTCTCCACACAATCTGGTACCAATCCTACCCTTTTCTCCCACGCTCTTCGGCTGCTGTGGGACTCTCTGTCCTGTCTTTTGATTGTCCTCTAGGTGCCTTTTTGGGGAACCATGTTGACACATGTCCATATTCTCCACATTCAAAGCACTTCCCCGTTTTAAGGTACTCGGATCGCTGTTCCTCTATCAGTCGGGGACGTGTATCTTCCTTTTTCAAAAACTTCCCTCTTCTTTCGTTACCATCATTCGAGTTCTGTCCGGTCCTTGTTGTCAAAAGTTGATCAGTTGGATGCGTAAGAGTATCCGAATGCATAGCAAACCCTTGCTTAGCATGTCCCATCAGTTGTTGTATGGACTTGGACTTCTGCAGTAAGCAATAATCTCGTATCTCTTTGGGTAGACCACAACAAAATAGCTCGATCTGTTCCTTAAAAGTGATCTTTTTAAAAGAAGAGGCCGGTAGGAAAGTATCCCAAAATCTTTGGCATTAAGTATCCAAAGTATCTTCCTTGATCATCCGAAGATGATTCCAAGCGGTAACCACATCACGTTCATACTCATGAGTGAGCCAAGAGGAAGTGAAAAGCCGCTTAAACTACAACCACTTTGTCAGTGCTTCCTTTCGTAACAAAAGAGTGGACCACCAAATCTGTGCATTTCTTTTCAAATAGGATGCTGCCCTCCAAACCTTGGAGTGCTCTGAATAGCACCCTCCTGAATAAGCTATGTCAAATTGTTGAATAAAAGCGAGGGCCTTGTGGGTATCTCGGAAACCTGAAAAAGTATCAAACTTTAGTGCTTGTCCACCCTCCTTGAAATCTTTGGTTTTCTTGCTCTTGTCCTCGAGAAAGTCATATTGGTTGGCTCTTTAAAAATGCTTCCTCTTAGAATAAAACATCGGTTCATTGGAGTCCGAACTTCCAGAAGAGGATGAAGCCTCCTCGGAGCTACCTGAATATTTGCGGGATCTTCGTTGGAATCTGCTCTTCTTAGTCTTCTTCTTGTTCTTTCTGTGTCTGTCACGTGACACATCCAACCCTATGTGTCCGTGGACAATCTACAGCACGACAAGGGTTCTGTCAGTCCAGTCAGTCTAGATTTAGAAGTGATCTGACACTTTTGTGAGTCTGTTCGCAGACCGTGCATGCCCAGACACTTAGTGTAGATGCATATCCTCTGGTTGCACACAGCATGATCATAAGCATTCCCATCAGAATCCATTAGAATCCTTCAGGGGAATTTTCCAGTGTATTTGACCTATTTTCCCTATTTTTGACATTTTTCACTTATTATTTTTAAGTGACTTTTGTTGGAAAGTAGGTAGGGCAAATTGAGTAAGTTTGTATATAAGCAAACCTAGACTAGCACTAATTGGCAGAAGAGGCAGCAGGAGCACCTTGCTCAACAAGAGACTTCTCAGCAAGACCTCCCCCCGGCAGGAGACTTAGCGTTTTCAACCAAGGACAGCCAGCGTTTTTCTCCATTGCAGATCAGCCCCAGTGTTTTGCATTGCAGACCAACCCGGCGACAGCAAGACACAGCAAAAGCCTAGCGTTTTTGATTTGCAGACCAACCTCAGCGTTTTGCAGATTCCCGCGACGAAACCTCAAGCAACACCAGCGTTTTCAGTTTTCAGCCTTTAGACATCGCAGAAGAACCCCCGAACCTCGTAGATCTCACCTTCCCGTAGCAGTTCCTCGCCGCACGGTCAGTTTCCGTAAGGTTTACAGTTTCAGCCCAGAAAACGCAGATTTCAGCATCTGCGTTTTCAGCGCGTCGTCGTCGCATCGTCGCCATCGACATCGTCACCAACATAGAGTCAGAATTCAGCAGATAAAGATTTGCAGATTTCAGCCCTTAGAGATTTCAGTTTTCAGCCCGTCTCGTCGTCGTCCTCATCGTCGTCGACATCGTCGGCAAGTCCAAGCATTGTAGAGATTTGTGCAATCAATAGTAGACCGCTCCCGCTATAGAGAGTGGGGCCTTCGGAGGAGGGTTTAACAACATCTCTGGTGTCGTATTCTTCTCTCTCTATCTCTCAGTCTCATGCACTTTCATGCACAATGTCCATTCACTTTGTTTGTGTCCATTGCACTCTCTCATTAAGAACAGAAGGCTCTCCCTTCCATAAGAATAAAAGGAACCTTGAGCACAGTTCGGAGCACTCATCTTGAGCAAAGTTCAAACATTCATTCCGTTGCACCTTACAGTGTCTTTGGTCTTTCTTCGTTTCTTGTCCTCATCACTGGAATCAGTTGTCGGAACTATCAAAAGAGGATGAGAACGAACTAGACACACCCTCACAGCATACACGCTTCTTTGTCTTTCGTGCATTTACAAAAGTAGACTTGTGACCCAAGTAGCCAAGGTAATCTGCTACTCAACTATATTTCTTTGAATGCTTCTTGGTCTTCACGAGTCGGTTGACTCGTCTTTTGACTACGTCGTCGAGTTCATCTTCAGTGTACACCCGCGGAATAGGTGCTTTCTTCAAAGCTAACTTCAAAGGTGAGAGCAGTTGGAAGTGGCAATAGCAGTCGTAGTTGTGTGTACCTCAGGTCTATCCATTGGGCATGTCAGATCTATGCCAAAGCACCCTTGCTCACTTGTATGAGCAGCTTGTTATGAGCATGAAGAGCCTCTCCCAAATCAATCTCTCTCTCTCTCTCTCTCTCTCTCTCTCTCTCTCTCTCTCTCTCTCTCTCTCTCAGATGTCCTGTCTCTTTCTACCTTATTGATTTCTCTTCTACACAAAGTGTGCCTCGTGCTTGTAAGTGGCATTGTAGGTGTTCTAGATCGGAGTTGAGGTGTTCATCAAATCACGAGCCACAAGTGTGCTTTGTTCATTGCATCTTCCGTTGCCACCTTTGACACACCCAAGGGATGTACAAAAGAGGGATAACAATGTGAGTGCTATGTAGGTATCAAGGTGACATGTATGAGGGATGTACAAAAGAGGGATAACAATGTGAATGCTATGTAGGTATCAAGGCGACCTGTATGAGAAGTGCAAAATGAACCACTTGGGAGGAGCATAATTCCATGTGATGTGACCATGGTCCCGACTGAAAAGGATTGAGAATCTCGTCCATGCGTGAAAAAGGAGCATCGATGACTCTTTGTTTCCCTAGAAGAGCCTGTTGAACTATCCCAATGGCAACAAAGAGTAAGTAGCAGCTCCGTCCAAATGGCTATCAAAGTGGTGGATGTAGGATTAAGACTATGAGTCTAGAAGGTGGGCACAACAAGCCTTTCTGGTTCAAAGAGTGATGATGTCGATAAGGCCATTGACATGATACCCATAGTGGAATATGAAATGGATGTATCATAGCTATTTTTAGTTTTTTTTTCACTTTTTTATGCCTATAAGACCAGTGACATGATACTCATAGTGGAAATATTATCAAATGGATATACTGGATTCGTCTTTTGGTCAATTGGATGTACCCAACTTCCTTTCTTTCTTTCTATCTCTCTTACTCGTTGGATAGGATCATGGACGTCTTGTGAGATTGTCATACCACATTAAAAATTCTTTTCTTTTTCTTCTTCTTCTTTCCACCTCGATGGGCAAAGTAAGCAGACCCATGTCCATTCCTCACTTTGTTTAAGTTCAGTATCCCTTACTAATAGCTCCAATTAGGTTTCTTCTCACTTTTTCCCCTCCTTTTCCGTCATGATAAATAAAGTTTAAATGGAGACCAGCATCTCGAAGCAACACATGCATATGTGGATATTGGTCAGGATAGGGACATACGTGCATACATACAGAGACGCATGCATAGCTGCACACACACACTGTGTGTGTGTGTGTGTGTGTGTGTGTGTGTGTGTGTGTGTGTGTGTGAGAGAGAGAGAGAGAGAGAGAGAGAGAGCTCACAATTTGGGCAGGATGACGTCATTGCAAATACAACCACGTTAAATACTAACTCTACCCCTTTCATGAACAAAAAAGAAAGCAGCCAGAGCTCACCTTGAGGCGCTGGCAGAGCATGAGAAAATCAATAGCAGAGGAAGGTGTTGTCCGTGCAGAGGTTGTAGGTCCATCGCTAGAAGTCAAAGAGCCACGCTCTGAGCTTGCCATGACGGAAAAGTGATGGTAAGGATCGCCTTGTTGACTTCGAGAGTTGTGCCCTGCGTTCTTGCCCAAAAGAGAGCTGGTTGTTGTACAAAGCGCAGCAGAGCAGCAAGAGGACGAAGCAGAAGACGATGGAGCTGTGGAGGAAGTAGACGATGTGAGCTGCGTTGTGAAAGAGGACGATGACGTGAGCATGCACGCTGCTCTGCCTGCGTCCATGCCCCCGTCTACTAGGAGCTTCGCACCGTTTCTCGTTCGCTTCCCTTTGTAATAGCGCTGGTGGTGCACAAGGGGAATATTCCTTGTTACTTCGTTAAAGCGAATACGTATGATTGCCCTTCAAGGAGAATCTCCTTCTCTCTTAGGGTGCGCACATGCACCAGCCACTCCCGATTGAAATTCCATGCTGCCTGCCACTTTTTTGGACTGTAGCAGATCGCTTCTTGAACGTTTCTCTATCGCTTCGTCAGAAAGTGAGTGCCCTCCCCTAGCCGTTTGCAACAGTAGCAAAGTGGTGGTTGCCTAAAGATGGTAGCTGACGGCCCCGCAGCATGCGTCCAACCTCTGCAACATGGTCTGCAACTTCATCTACTCACCGGATCCATGTTAGTTAGCTTGCATGTGCGCACACTAACGACCAATGGCAGGTCGGTGTTGCTGCTGCCGCCACGGCATGTGCGCGAAGTGGGTGATATCGGTCGGTGCAGATTCAGGCTGCTGAGACTAGTCGGGACCATGCATGTGCGCAGGCTATCTTTGCATGCCTCAGTGTCTCCGATTGATGGAAAAGTGCACAAAGCTCATGATGCCCCTGCAGAATTCTCGTTGTCTTCTCACCGGGCCTATCGGAATGTCACTCCCTCTTTCACTGCCGTTTGTAGCTGATGAGCACCGTTGGTGAAGCGGGAATGCGAATGATTGAGGAACAGGCTCTGCACACGTCGAAAGGCTCTTGACAGACTAATAGACGACTTGCATGTGCGCGAGAGGCCAATTTGTACATAGGCAGTTCTCCCCTCACCGTCGTCTGTTGGGTTTGTTACATGTGCACAGCCTATCTATTCTTCCCTTCATTAGGTACCTGTCTGTTTGCATTCTCATCCATTCGTTCTCCTTGCATGCATGTGACAACTCTCTCTCTCTCTCTCTCTCTCTCTCTCTCTCTCTCTCTCTCTCTCTCTCTCTCTCTCTCTCTCTCTCTCTCTCTCTCTCTCTCTCTCTCTCTCTCTCTCTCTCTCTCCATGTGGGTTCTTTGTACCCATAAGTTCACCGTGAGATGCAAGGCTTGCTTGCCTACAGTAGCATAGTAGCCGCATAGTGTCCATCACTATGGCTACAACCTCATACCATTGAGCAAGATGATTCTCTTGCAGTCCTCTTGGGGATTAGCAGAGGCAGATGGGAAGATGGCTATGAAGGGGATGTGTGTAAGGGAACCCTTGAGGGCTATGCTCTACAGAGCGTAAGAGGCAAAAGGTAAGCGGACGAGGCCAGAGGCAAAAGGGGAGTTCAGGTAGAGAAGGTAGGGATGCAAGCGAAAGGGGAGGGGATGATGAGGAATATTCGTTTAAGTCTATCTATTTTATTTTGCATCTTGCCAGTAGGTAGGAGGAATATTCGTTATGGCGAATAGTATGTGCCTACGATTCTTAAAAAAGAAAGTAGGTCAGAAAGGGGAGTTCAGGCAGAAGGTAGGGATGCAAGCGAAAGGGGAGGGGATGATGAGGAATATTCGTTTAAGTCTATCAATTTTATTTTGCATCTTGCCAGTAGGTAGGAGGAATATTCGTTAAAGGGAGTAGTATGTGCCTACGATTCTTAAAAAAAGAAAGTAGCAAACAAATCTTTCCATATGCCAGTGACAAAGCTAGAGACAAGAATCTCTCCACATGCCAACAACAGAGCCGCACAAAAAGAATTTGGATGATGGCATGGCAAGTGCAGCGATCTGTAAGGAGGGGGACAAAGTGCAGGCTAAAGAGCATAGAGCTCGGTTGGCAATGTAGCAGGTTTCCGTTTTTCAAGAAATGAGGTGGACACCATAAGCAAGAGGCGATTCGTGCAGGCTAGTTAGCGCAGTGCTAACAGGCTATTGTAGTCTACGCGCTGGGTTAAAAACTTGCTCGCAGTTGTGATTTTTCTTGCCATTGCAAACAAAGCACCAGTCTGGAGGAATTTGCATAGATTCTAATAAACTAATGAAGGTGTGGGTATCCATGCTAGGTTCACAACTGATTGCCAATATTTGCAAACTTTTCATGTTTCCATGGGAGTTTGCGAGCGAGAAGGCTCGCAACAACCAGATGCATCCTTGCTCCAAGGGGAAGGGGTGGATCATATACACAATCGCATAAGAGACAAGCCCTCTGTTGAATTCTCCAAGCACGTGAAGGAGAGATGACAAGCTCATTGTTCACTTTTCCAGGCTTGCTGCATGTTTATTAAGTGCCAATATAATAAAAATAGGCATTTTTGCCACTAGTTGGGGTCTTCATGTGAACACAGGAGTTCCCAATTTCCGGGTTGCACAAAAGTTCATAAACTTACCCCATGTGAATTGGTTCTTGGCTCTATACCAGCATTCAAATTCTCTTCATCTCTATGCGCCACATAGAAAATCCTTATTGATTGCACTTTATCGATATTCTCACAACAAACCAAGGCAGCATTCGCCCCCCCCCCCCCCCCCCCCCCCCCCCCCCCCCTCTCTCTCTCTCTCTCTCTCTCTCTCTCTCACACACACACACACACACATAGATTGGTTGCCTCACAAAAACCCTCTATAGATGTGTTATTTTTGCCTACAGCATTGATATTGTCTCTCTCTAGATGCAATAGTGCAAGTCCTCTAGATGGGTGAGAGAATTCATGATGAGATTGTTAGTCATAGGCTATTGGAGAAAGATGACATGCTTGGCAATGCCCTGATCAATAAAATGTGGTGCCCTCACAAAAGCACAAAAACTTCATGATGGGCATCCTCTCTGGGACGGGGTCTCTTGGAGTGCACTGATTGGAGGATATAACCAACATGGTTGTGGCAAGGAAGCTTTGGGTTGTTTTACCTACATGCACAAGGAAGGCCTTTCTCCAAAACCAATTATGTATGCTTGCACCTTAGGGGATCCATTCTTTATAGAAAAGAGCATACTACATGAGAGCGGAGATCCTTATAAAACCCTCTATTTATGAGAAGTAGAATCCATTAGGTCTCCCCAATCTCAGAAAAATAAAAAGTCTTTCAAAACATATTAAGCGTGTAAGTGAAGGGTGAGTATAAGAAATGAAAAGATAGATGAAGGTGGAAAGTCAAAAGACCTTTTGTGTCCATATAAAGAGGTGGCCGACTTCAAATGGTATATTTGTGTTTCTCTTCTCCTTTAGTTTCTCCTTAGCATTTTCTTCTCTTTAAAGTCTCTCTCTCTCTCTCTCTCTCTCTCTCTCTCTCAATGTTGTATTCGTCCTTCTCACGTCCAACTGGTATTTATTGCAAATCTATGTGCTTCATCACTTCCCGTTCCTGTGTGATATAGACTAGTGCAACATTTTTGTTGTCGTTGAGGGAATCTTTGAATTAGGAATACCTTTTAATATCTTTTTATGCTTATGAAAATTGTAGTAATAAAATTTAGTATACCCTTATCTTACATATAGGATTTGTATGGCTTCGAAAACATAGTATGGCTAAATCTATTGTGTAGTAAAATCCTTTATTGTGTTTTTAAGCGTTAATTTGTGTCAATATACCTTCATTGGATTCTCCTTACTCCTAAATACTTTTCTCAATTTTTCGTTACTTAAATTTAAGTTTCAAATTCATATCAAGATAAAAATTTAGAGTTTATTTTATGCTTTAAGCATAAATTTAGGGTTTATCATTTGATTTAATATGTTTATGTTTAAATTTAAGTTTAATTTTTAAGTCAATTTATGTTTACATTTAAATAAATGGATTTGAATTTATTTAAATTTTAATAAATTTGGTTCAGGCTCAAGCAAATCATTCTAAGTTTACGTTTCAATTATACCTTCAGAATTACGTTTTCGATTTTCGATTTTAGTTGTTTGTTTAAGTGAGCACATGCATAAACGGTTCAAGGTTAAACTTGAGTTTCAAAATTGCACATATAGTTTGGTTTTCAACTTGTAGTATAAACAGGTTGTCGGTTAGATTTTTTGCTTTACGATTAACTTAAGTTATATGCATATGCGTATGCGTATGTGTATGCATTTTAATTTATAAGTTTGGGATTTACATTTAAATTTAAATTTTTGGTTTGCATATGCGTATGCAATTAGGTTTACGATTTATGCTTTTAGGTTAGGTATGCGTATGCGGTTTAAATTTATGCATTTGCTTTTTATTTTCTTTTAGTTTAAGTTTTAAGCTTGTCTGTGCAGTTTTTAAATCTAGGTGTTAAGCTTGCATATGTAACTTAGTTTATAATTTGCACTTTTTTTTAACTCGGTTTAGGTTTAAGTTGTAAATTCAATTTTGGATTTAGGGTAGAAGTTTAGATTGTAGGTTTAAGTTTAGGTGTACGTGTTGGAAGATTCCCACAATAGATGTCATTTCACGAGAAGAAGATGCTCAAGCGGTTGTTTGAGCCTTTGTAAACAAAAAGTGACTGTAATTTTTCCATCAAAAAATCATTAGATCTTTGATCTTGTTTCATTTATGCAAAATCTGGGGCTTTGAGCTTCCAAGATGTATCATAAGTTAGACAAGCTTCTAGGATAGGTCAATTGTTTTTTAAGTAGTTTTGGCCTTTGTACATAAAAGACCCATAGCGTGGGTATAAACGACAACTTTGTAAGGTTTTGACACAGTTCATTATTCATAATAAGAGATAAGGTTTTCTTTGTACGTCGTGAGCTCCCTCTTGCTGTCAAGATTTCATCTCTTTGCACTGCATCGCACGGTTATCGTATATCGACAAGCCGAGAGCCTCACCACGTTAGCCTCGAGGACCTCTACACGTCCATATCTACATTGCAAGCGTTTCACGAGATCTAGGCATCTACTCCCACGACCTTCGAAGTGACATATCTCACTATTCGAGCATCGTTTTGAGATTTTGTTAGTTGCATGTGAATCCCAAAGCTTAGGAGCATGTAGTAGGTGTGTCCGACACTAGATTCGACAACCTGTAATTTTGATGTTGGAGAGAATCGAGATTTTTTCAAGTGTGCAGATTTTAGATTTGTTGGTCCAGAAGTGGTTAAGACCTAATAAGGAATGTACCTGCCATGTGGATGTGTGATTGGATCAAAGAGGTAGAAATCAAGTTTTTCACAGTTAGAGAGTTCATAGATCTTTTTCACGGAGTGTATTGTTTTCAAACAAGAAATTGACAACCTCTTTGCGTGCCTCCATTCCCTAGTCAAGTCACTTATTCCCTCGTATTGACATTTTAGTCTTGGGACCGTGTTAACCCTCACGGCTCACGGACACCCCATCACCTACGACGGACGTGTATTATGTATTTGGTAGAGTCAGGTACCGGGCTTGTCGGACCAATAGGAAAAGGGTAAGAGTGATCGCCGATGAGAGGCGCACTCTAACTGGGACATTCAAGGGATTAGTTGGCTAAGCATGGGCGCCCAAGTGTGAATGGGGTGAGCTCATATAAAAGCCAACTAAACCTAAAATTCACTCATTCTCTCATTTGTGCAATAGAAGAGTGCTCTTGCTCCATCTCCATCTCCATCTTCTTCTTCTTCACCTCCTTGTGTGTGTGTGTGTATGTGAGAGAGAGAGAGAGGGAGAGTGTGTGTGCGATCGAGCATTACGAAGGCACGACGACGGCGAAGCGGTTGAGCGCGGCACGACTGTAGCTTCTTCTTCATCGCGGCGAGGAATCCACCACGAAGGCGAGCGTAGAGCGGTGAGTGACACACCCTTTGCTCTCTTGAGCTTGCTAGTTTAGGCTTGTTGTGTGCTTGGAGCCATTTGTGGCTTGCACACGGTGTATCGGCAAGTCCTTTGCTTCGACAGTGCGGCGAGGAGCGCACATTTTTGGCGCCGTTGCCGGGGAAATGCCCTACACTAAGCTCGGTTAAGCACTTTACGCTTTCTTGTGGTGCAATTTCTATCATAGGAAAGGTAGGGAATGAGTGTGTGTAGTTGTGTGGAGAAGGATTTGTGAAGAAGGAAGGTGTGTGGTTGTGTGGAGAAGGTTTTTTGTTACACTATACTGTCTTTTTTGTTTTCTGTTAAAGAAGGAGTTACAATTTTTTTGCAATGTACTGTTAGAATTAAGGTATTAGCTATGGAATGTTAGTTCTGTAAGGTTCAATGTTAGTTTGGTAGATCTGTTAGCTATTGTAGTACTGTGTAAACAGTGTTAGAGTGTGTGTGGCAGTATCTTCATTAGCTGTAAGTAGATAAGTTAGGTGTAGGTTAAGTGTGTGTGTGCGCGCGCGCGGCGCGGCCGCGACGACTAAAAATTAAAATTAAAAAATTAAAAAATTTATTTTCAGGCTGGGGATCATTCCCCAAGCTCAAGTCCAAACCCAGACCTTAGTCCTCAATTTTAAAAAATAGTTTATACACCTTTTTATATTTAAAAACTATTTTTAGGATTTCGAGGACTATAAAAACTATTTTTAGGATTTCGAGGGCTTCACGTAGCCAAATAGAGAGCTGTAAAGCACGGCACGTTCCTTTAGCTAAAACGCTCGTCTTGAGCTATTACACGCCATATTTTGTGGCTCGGTTACAAAAAATAACCAAAAATAACGAAAAACTTGGGTTATAAACAACCAAAAAAAAAAAAAAAAAACTAAGTGAGCGGCCTTCACGGGCACTCACCAACGCGCTTAGAGTGTGGAAGTCATATGAACCTACGCTCTGGACGAGTGTTAGAGCACGAGCATATTGGTAGTGCCTCCATTTACGCGGGCACCCATTATTCCTCCACCCTAGGTTCTGGACCTTCGGCCGGGACTCAAGGTAGCGCGACCCAAGATCCTCATATCGCGTCTAGTGATTCTTCCTCTCACTACGAAGTCATGGAGGGGTATCCTACACCAAACCGTGATAGTTCAAGTCAAAACATGCATGCCATGGGCCCACGGCCCGGGTCCAGCGTGTTTAGCCGCTTAAAAGAGACCCTTAGTAGAGCTACTCGCTCCGAACATGCGGTTAATGAAATAAATGAAGGGAGTGGGGAAGTAAATTCGTCATTCATGCCTAAAATAGACTCTATGCTTCTTGAGAGTGTGCATGTGAATGTTCCATCCACTGCACCTCCTGATCCTTTAGGACTATCTCCCTCTGAGGTTTTACTACCCGATGGTAGGAGTCTTGCCGAAGTACAAGAGATCGAACGCTATATGCAAGCAACAAGGGAGAGGGAAATTGAGAACCTATGAGGGCTAGAACAAAGTCGAGCCTTGAAAGCAAAGGCTCCTATGACAACAATCATACCAGCCGAGCAACCGAGTGCTCCCAAGGTAGCAGTCACGGAGGGGCAAGCAATGGGGAGCAATAATGCTTCCACTTCAAGGGAAACCTCCAGCACGCCAGGCCTAGATGGGATATTCCTAAACGAAAATTGGGAGTATGACCTACAAGCAGAAGCTTTAACTGATCGGTACACGGGACACACCTATCATGTGGGTTGGTTAGATGTTCTACAATCCACATCGGGTGCTACTAGCATAGATGAGCAACAACAGAAAGTCTGTGATGTCCTCCATAGGATTGTCGAGTTAGAAAGACAGAACACAGGGATCAACATGCCTTCAACAGGCCTAATGAGATTCTTGGATACGGGAAAGGCCAACCAACCAACCCTGTCACAAATGGAGACCCCCTCAGTGAGCCCCATTGATCCTCCATATGTTGTTTCGCCAGGAGCCTCAGTACAATCTGAGCCCACAAGTGGCAGCTTTACCTTCCCAGATCTAGCTCATCTTTCTCTTAATGACACTACGGCTACCATGCATATCCCAATGGTGAGCATGACAAAAAGTACACCATGGAGTTCATTTGTTAACACTGCGCCGATGCCTAGTAGCACAGTGCCCCCAACTATACCTACATGTATGTATCAATCATGTGCACCTGTCGTACCTCAGCCTCATGTAGCTCCTACACCTCCGATTATTCCAAGAGCTTACAATCCACAATGGAATTATCCAAGCTCTTATACAAGTGGAGCCATGCCATTTAATAATAACATGCCACATCAAGCACCCCCTATGCCTAGGGCCACGCATGTAAACTTTGGACCACCGTCTGGTACACCACCATACGAAATATGGGACCCAAGAGCCGCGCGTATGCCAAGGCCAAGGCCAACTCCCATCTCACATGTGGTTCCAGGAGCACATACACCCATTATACCTGCTCAAATAGGAGATTTGGCAGCATTTGCTCAAATTATCGGTCGCTCTATTGCGGAAAACATGCGTGGTGCACCTGATAGAGAGCCTAGGAGCAAGGCAGTTCAAGTAGCTAAGCTCACACAGAAATTCAATGGAGACGGAGATGCTAGAAAGCATATGGAAGTCTTTGAACATGTGTGCGATTCCTTGGAAGAGCACAATGAGCTACATAAGTGTAAGGCTTTGAGTTTGACCCTAAGCGAAAAGGCTGGAGATTGGTATAGAACCTTAAGAGTAGAAGAAAAAACGATCTACTCTACTCTTAGGAGACTGTTCTTAAAAGAATACATACGAGAGGGAGTACTTTGGGGTGTAGCCTCTCAGCTCCAGAAAGCCCAACGAGAAGAAGGTGAATCCGTGAGAGACTTCATTAGTCGCCTAAAGAATTTGAATTCTCGATGCAATCCAAACGAGCGATTCAACAACAACCAATTGCTCGATAGATTCATTAGGGGACTACGACATGAAAGTATCTATAATGGCCTAGTCATTAGAGGTATCACTACTTGGGAAGCAGTCACCATGAATGCAATCCAATTGGAGGATAATTTAATGATTGCAGGAGAAAGAGTGTCTGCCGAGCCTAAGTCAAGTAGCTCCCAAGCATCAGGGCATGAGCCAATGAAGATAAAGCCAATCGTGAAAGAGTAAACGATATCTGAGATGACTTTGGTAGATCTCACAAAGGCCATCCAAGAAAGCCTTAGGGGTAATCGTGCTCCACAAAACACTCATATGTATCCAAGAAGGGAGCAACAATGGTGCTCAATTTGCTTGGGCCCACATACTACGAGTGAATGCCCTACTTTCAGAGTAAAGTTTAACGGGACTTGTAACGCGTGTGGTAGGTATGGCCATCAAGCGAAGGATTGCCTAATGCTTAAACGCATCATGGAAAATAGACCGCCTATAGCTTGGGCAAACTCACCTCGAGTTCCTGCATTGATGCCTACCCCACCCATGGAGCAACAGTTGCCATTACAGCACATGGTCCCTAGAACCCAAAATGTGGTCCAAACCACACCGTTGCCACTTCCAGTGCTAGGACCGCAACCCCCTCATCCAAGAGTTACACCTATGAACCAAATAGGTTGCGAGTCATCTAGTACTTATGTAGATTGCGAAGAGGACATAGACTCTAGTATCACCTATGGAGTCGACATGCTTGAGGAGTGTCCCATGTACTATATGGAAGACCATTGGGGACAAATCAAACCGGTATATCAAGCTACTGCGCTAGCAGCAAGAGGCCAAAACATTAATAGTTTTTCCAGGAGACCACCTCTTCAGTGCTAAGAATGTGGTGGACCACATCGAGTAGCTGAGTGCCCCATTAGAATACAAAAGAATGCCGCACTAATGCAAACCAGTCAAGGGAGTGCATTGGCAATGCCAATACTCACTTGTAATCGTTGTGGCATAGATCATTTGATCGCACAGTGTCCTAACAATCCAAACGCACTGAAAATCACACCATTGAACATAATAGAGATTGTTGATGGGACACCACCAACTATAAACATAGCACCAGTGAATGCACTCACAGGGTCGATGCTCCAAAAGCAAAATTACATCCTCGAAGAGAGAGATGTTGCGTCCATTGGCCGAGCGAGAAAGAAGAAAACACGAAGAAAGAAATCCCTTAATGCTTCTAGCTCAAAACCTAGTTCAAAGACTAACATAGGGACAGGAGAGGATCCCGTGTATATGAATGACCCTGAGGATGACTCAGATTCGATAGAGACCACGGAGACCAAAACTGTTACTACAAAGGAAAAAGCCAGTGGGGAGGATCACGAGAGGGAATTACGACGAACACCAAAAGAGTATTCAAAGTTAAACTACCCAGTTGCGAACCCCCAAGATAAGCCACGAGAGACAAAAAATGAGGATTGCAAGAGAAAGATTGGAACCTATCCAAACCCAACAGTGGAAATTGAACGAGTCCAACAATTGAGGGGTTTGGTGGAAGAAACTCAACGAACATTAGAACTTGAACCCAAACACATCCAGATGTCGGACACAGTGTTTCCCACACAAGTTCAACCTCACAAGAACTACAGGCCGTTAGCTATACCCAGTATCATTCGGGAAGAGAGTGAGGGTAGGACATCTGAAAGTGGACACACACCTTTCCTACTAGAGAGAATGTTTGGTGAGGGAATGCCCGACCCCCTTGAGGAAGTGGAGATTACATCTTCACCATTCTCTTGTCAGGGTCCTACGTCCCACAAGATGCCATTAAATGTTGCCAAATTGATGGATTTCATGTCTTCAGAAGTTAGAACCACCATCATGTCCAAACTATATAAAGACCCCGAGCTAGTCTCAGCTCTTCGAGCCTTCCTCAATGGAGAATTACAGGCCGGATTACCACAGTTTGCACATATGAACAAACCTGACTCGGTAATGAATGATGAGGAACATTTAGCACCACCATCTGACCTAGCGGGACATGAATCTGTAATTGAAGTACCCGTTAACAAGTTGGGGCAATACTTTGAAGGTGATGAATCTAATGCTACTCTACCAATCACTACTAAAGGATTAACTGTAAAGGGAGTCCTTGACGGTGGTGCGGGAGTCAGCATGGTGACAAAGAGTTGTTGGGAGTCTATGGGGCGACCTCACCTTGAAGCCACAAGCGTAGTGGTAAAAATGGCTAATGGATCTATTGTTACGCCTATTGGAATGCTTAAGGATCTCAGGATCAAGGTCTTGGGACACAAGGTAAGGCAGACTTTCATTGTTATGGATTTTTCCAAGCATCCTATGTCATTTGAGATGATCTTAGGGCGTCCATTCATGAGGGAAGCAAAAATGGTGCATGACTGGTCCAAAAACCACGTCTACTTATAGTTCCAAGACTCTGTCATTCGAGTTGATCTTTTAAGTGGTTGAACGCATCCTCTAGGAAATAAATTCATCATTGATAATCGATCAGACATAACAATTCACTCAACTCCATTACAGTATTGTTACACGTGTAACGAAGACACAGATATTGGGGAGAACTCTCCTTATATGGATATCCTACCCGGAATGGCTGAGTCAGACAATGTGGATTGGGTCCACCTAGCAGCAACCATAGACACTTGGGGAAATAGGGGGACAACCTGGGTAACACCTGAGGGGGATGAAATGCCTGTACCTTTAAATATGCTAGAAGCAATGAGTATAGCTTCTTACAAGACTCATCCTCACATAACGAAGAAAACATACAAGTGGGCCCCTAAAGCTTCTTTAGCGACCATGGCTGATGCTAAAAAACAAAAGCCTCGTAAGAAACGTCCCACTCGCTCTAAGAAAAGTAAGAAAACGTGGCGGTGGATTCCTAAACGACTATTGGGAGCCCAAGGCTACTATCAAGGAAATGATCAAATCTGGGTGCCAAAACGTAGATTGTGTTCTTACCTGTCACCTGACCCATGTGAGTCCAATTCTGTAGCTCCAAAACGAATCGACAATCGCGGAAAGAAAAAAATCACAGAAAGCTACACACCCGCTCCAGAGCTAGTTTGGGTACCAAAGAAAGAACGATTTGTTCCACCTAGCTCAGGAAGGGGGGAGTCCCATGAAGCTTCTAGCTCCTCATGTAATGCATCCATAGAGGTAAAAGCTTCTCCACAGTCTCCACCTACAATAGTGGACCTCCATAAAGCTACAAAGGAATCCACACCTCCCAGTGTTCAAGACTCACCTGATGAACCACTTCAAGTTCGATCCTAGGAGAGTACCTTACCACCCTTGCAACTTGACGAGGCACCTAAGGTCAGAGAAAACTATTGGCAAAAATCCTCACCTATTATCAACTGGAACGATTGGTTTCAAAGGGTGACGAGATCATTTCAAACGGTATGATCTACCCAAGGAAGGGGGGAGTGTTTGCTGACAGTCATCATTCACTTACTCCCCTCTCAACCTTCTTCCCTGACCTCTCAATCTCCCAATCTTAGGGAATGTACATATAAAGCTTTATACTCACAAAAAACAAAAAAATAAATAAAGAGCAAGAGCAATTAGAAAACGAGTGCACAATAAAAGTCAAAACATTAACCTAGACCTACACATTCAGATCCGATACACTGAAACAGAAACCTATGCCATAAAATACCTTTGTTCCTCATCACTCGAGCGATGGAGGGTAGGTAAAATTAGTACGATAGGAGTGTTTTTGTTTTAGAGTTGAGTGATTAGCAAAGTTCCTTTTTCCCACTGATGTGCCTCCTAGAGGTATCTTTGTGTTTCCTAGTGTGTACAGGAACATGTTGTTGTCATTAGGATTTGGACCTTCATGGAATCTTTATCTCGACTCACTCTTCAGATCAAGCGCGACCATCAACACAAACAGGTGTTTCTTGTCCATTAGCATTGCCCCTTATCTTTTTTGCATCTATGATTGTCAGCTTTAATTGTGATTGGTAGCCTAATATTCACCGCATTTGCTTAGTATCAAACATTTAATTCAATGTAATTTTTTGTCATAATCACTTGTCTAGGTTTAAAAATCAAGCAATCCGACAAACTAGTTTAACCAAGTTAGGTGTTAGAAATCTTCTTTTAATACCATGGGGATTGCCTTCCTAATAATTAATGGTTACTTAGGTTCTTAATCCGATTTAGGCAGCATTGTGTGAAATGTACTAGGGCTTTCTAGTGGGCTTGACCCTATTGACCTTTAGCTTAAGTATTATAAAGGGAGTTTACTGGTGTGATGAGCCTGGGAGGTGTATCAGTGTTATATGACCCCCCAAAGTTACAAAATTAAAATGCTGAAAATGAACAAACAAAAAATCAAAGTGCCACACTGTAAAATCTTAAGCTGGAAGAGAAATCTCAGCTTGATTTGGTACTTCACTCACATGTATTGCCTATGGTACTAGAGCCCTAGAGGTTCCCAGTGTGGGCGCTTTTCCTTGAAAAGCAAAAAACCCAAGGCATACAAAATAAGCACACACATCAAATTGAATCACTGTGAAAAGACTTTGGGGGGTCAAAGAAAAAGTAATCAGTCAGGCGATGATTTCATGAGAAATTCCTTTTATGGTAGCTTAACTACAAGGTCTTTTAGATATAGCCTCTAGTCAGCCCTCGAACATGAATACTTGGCTCTCGCGATTAAACAACTTAATTGACCACTGAAAATTAAGAAGCTTACCCATGGTATTAATATTCGATCTCTAGTGCCTTTCGATCGTCAAATTAGCGACCCCAGACTTGTTTAATTTTTTACCTTTACATCTGTTTATGCATTTGATTACATTGCAATTTAATGTTCATTGTTGACAAATTGTTTGAAATTCTTTTACCAATCAATGTGTCTACCTAAAACTGCATATGCTTTTTAATCACTTATGAGAATGCAATTACTGTGCCAATGTTGTTTGATTTTGCAGTGACTGAAGAAGGCTAAGGACATTCATCTCAAATGCTCTTCCACCTCGACGAACGAGCTTCAACTCAATAGCTTCCGAAGACGGAATCTACATCAGGAAGGGGGGCATGTTAACCCTCACGGCTCACGGACACCCCATCACCTACGACGGACGTGTATTATGTATTTGGTAGAGTCAGGTACCGGGCTTGTCGGACCAATAGGAAAAGGGTAAGAGTGATCGCCGATGAGAGGCGCACTCTAACTGGGACATTCAAGGGATTAGTTGGCTAAGCATGGGCGCCCAACTGTGAATGGGGTGAGCTCATATAAAAGCCAACTAAACCTAAAATTCACTCATTCTTTCATTTGTGCAATAGAAGAGTGCTCTTGCTCCATCTCCATCTCCATCTTCTTCTTCTTCACCTCTTTGTGTGTGTGTGTATGTGAGAGAGAGAGAGAGAGAGAGAGGGAGAGTGTGTGTGCGATCGAGCATTACGAAGGCACGACGGCGGTGAAGCGGTTGAGCACGGCACGACTTCAGCTTCTTCTTCATCGCGGCGAGGAATCCACCACGAAGGCGAGCGTAGAGCGGTGAGTGACACACCCTTTGCTCTCTTGAGCTTGCTAGTTTAGGCTTGTTGTGTGCTTGGAGCCATTTGTGGCTCGCACACGGTGTATCGGCAAGTCCTTTGCTTCGACAGTGCGGCGGGGAGCGCACAGATCGTCTCTTTCTGAGATGTGATAGTTGATGACCGTTGTGGTCCCCCAGGCATTGACGCCATTGTCGAGGAACGAGTACCTAAACCAGTGTGAACATGGTCGAGTCCGACAAAGTTACCTTAGATGGACTAGCTAGATAGGATAGAGTAGAAGTGGAGATCGAGACATCCTTGGTCTTTGTGTTTTAGTGTGTTTCTCGCCATAAAAGTAGTTGGTAACAACTACAGAGACTTTCTTGATCTTAGACAAGTTTGAATACAAATTCAAAGCAGTGTCAAGAAAGGATTTTCGAAAGATCACTTTTCATGGGATTCCAGCGATTGACCAATTGGCCATGCCCAATGCTCCTACTGCAAGCCTAGAGCCAAGAACCTTAAAACCCATAGTTGGAGTTGTGGAAATACTGACAAAGCTAAGAGAAGTACCGATCATTAGAAGAGTAAATTCTACCATAAGAAAAACCAGAGTGGAGGATACTCATTTAGAGAGAATTACAGATAGAGGTTGCTTTATGATCATTATAGGGTCATCTATGCCACACCATATTGAGCGAGTAGTGCCAGATGTGATTGTGAGATAAGTATTGAGAGCTACACCAGGAAGGGATGCACCTCCTTATGAGGAAGATTTTTTAGGAGCTCCAAGAGTGATGATGTATGTCACTGAGCCAAGACCTATGCGTCCATCTCAAGTCGCAAAATGCATGGCAGCAAAGTACAATGGATCAGGGCATCCCCATGCACATTTTTCATCATTCAAACAAGTGTTGAGAGCTGGGACCCGTCACAAATTTCCACATTTAGTTTGAAGGTTTCGAATTAACCATGGAGGGCACTGCCCTTACTTGGTTACAACCTTTGAAAAAGGAAAACTATGGAAACATAGAAGCACTATTGCAAGACTTCGTGGGGATTTTTCTATGCAAGGGATTAAGCACAATAGAGTGTCGCAAATCCATTCTTTCAAGCAGAGAGACAATGAGAGAGTACGAGAGGTTGCATTGCGATTCAAGTAATACACTGAGAGATGTCCACCATGAGAGAAACCCCAGGAGGATCGCCAAGTAGTATTATTCATTGAGGGGATTAAGAACAAGAACTTGAAGAAGGATTTGCACTTGAAAAAGTGTGCGACATTAGATGAGGTCACGAGAGAAGCTGTCTATTTAGTAGACAACTGCACAATGTATAGAGAGGTGTCACATGATACTAGTACTACCTTGAATGACTCATAAGCTATAGCTAGTGATGTAAATACTATGAGAACAACAATAATACAGCATCAAGTGAATATGGATAATCTTGTTGATGAACTTATGAAGAGAATGGATCAGACCTTGAGAGTCCAGAATCAGAGAATACCATCATTAAGCCATTGCTTGACATGTGACCATCCAATGACATAGGATTGTCTTAGGTTGCCACAACAATATCCTAAACAAAAGTGGTGTGCTATTAAGCATAAGTGGACTAATCATGCCATTGAGGGCTGTTACTACAATAGAGGTCAAGTTAGGGAAAGGCCTTATCAACCTAACCTACAATATTGTTGGAATTAGGGTTGCAAGGAAACGCATACAGCTTGGAGAAGACGATTGTGGGACGCATGTCTAACCTCACCATCCTATCTTATTACAATATTAGCGAGAACCGCCATTAATTTTTCAAACTATGGGACGAAGCTAACTCGACTAGTGCATAGAGGCTACAAGAGGTTGTCAATCTCTTGGAAAACAACTAACAACTCCCATCTAACTCAAGCTACACTCAAGTGACTGAAATCACCAAAAGCCAATCGCTCATCGGCAAGCAAATCACATCCGTTACAACATCAAATGACATCCAAACGTAACAAAACTTCTAGGACAAGTTTATAAGACCTAAGCACACATGCCTATGGCCTCAAACCCCACTTTAGGTCAAGTTCCAAAATCGTGATTATTAACAGCATTGTATTTTTGACCTAATCGTTTTCGACCTAGAATGCATCTAAATGCTTAGCAATGATGCCCCAATACCCCGCCTATGCTTAGTTTTTGATTTAAAAGTGTAAATTCCTAGTTATGATGAAATTAGGCCGTGGGTTGGCGACGCCAAAAGCTACGAAATACTGTGAATGGCTTACATCAATGCGTAGAGCTCTTACCTGCGGTTGCAATGCAACAAACGCATTCGCAATGTGACAACCGGAGAGGGAGTAGGAAGCGCGAAAAGGAGAGAAGTTAGCGCCGTTAGCTCATGTTGTGTATTTCTTATCCAAAGACTTGTAAAAAACTTACAAAAATTGGCTTTTATACCTTAGCCAAGGTTTTGGGTGGTCAAAACTAATAATCTGGAGTTCTACCAAAGCTGGGAATTGATTGGCTGATACAATCTAGAAGCTTGTAGCCCCGGCTCATTAATTACAAGGTTTATCAGAGAAAATAGGAGTTACAATATTACCGATTTATCAAAATAATAATTGTTTTACAAGGAGAACTCCGAAAAATGGTGTCCGCGTTAGCTTGCTGCTAACATTCCCCCCCTCCTTGCCTGTGTCATCCCTTGACAAAACTTTATGGGCTGAAGTAGTCTTCGGGTTGACGGCGGGTGAGGTGGTCTTTAAGTGCTTCCAATGCCTTTTTGTATATGATTCTTCGTTCTTTTTCAGGCACTTGCAAAAATTGCATGGTGACTTGGTTTTTCAGATCCACCGCTGAGTAGCCTACAAACCTGGATGTGAGGTTGCTTATCACCGGTGCAAATATCTTCGTTCTCCAGGTGAAGAATCCAGTGTAGAATGCTTCTTCAAAGGCTAGCATATTATGCAAGGGCAGGAACATGCATCTGGCCTAGAATCCGTAAAGGATTTCTTCTGAAGGTTGCCCACTCAGATCGTAACATAAGCCTTTGTTTCCTTCCAAGAATGAGACCCATGGGGCTCCTATCTGCTCAGGCTCATTGAAAACTTGTATGCATGTGAGTAGCATCCTACAGATCTTATATAACATTGCCCAGGAGAGATCTGGCAGACTCTTGAAGAATGACATTGTGCCTGTTAGGGTTTTCACCATGTATTCCTCCGTCGCTTGGCCTCTCTCTGGAGCTGGTAGCCTGGGAAAGATGAGCCAAGTTGGCCTCTTCTTCTGCAGTGCTTCATGCGCTTGCCATGTCCTTACTATGGGTACATGACAGAATGTTGGATCTTTTTGTAAGGTTGCATGTGCTCTTGTGAATAGAATCAGGTATCGTGGATTCTTGTTCAGCCAGCTTAACCGCCACTTTGGGTGGTCTTTATCTGCGCCATCTTCTTGCATATCTTTGTACAGTCATTCTTTTACCTGTAAAAGTTCTACCTTGATGAGAGGGTACGGCAGGGATAGTTGGTGCCATTGAGAGTTGATTTGATTGGGAGTGAGTTGAGTGACGTTGACAGAGTGTAAAACTCTCAACTCCCAATCCATAGCGGCCTTCCACTGCTCATCCACCTCTAAGGTGATCTTCTCCTTCAATGCGTCTTCTTCAGCTTTTGACAGTTGGACCATTGGCACTATATCTTCGTTTGTGATGTGAACCTGAAAATCTTCATCACCACTCGCCTCTGCTGTGGACTGCGTCTCAAACTCAACAAACGAGACCGAGGGTATGTCTATTTGGGGCGGCTCTAAAGTGCCTACCTCTTCCTGCGTATCTGGCTTTCCATCTTGGAGGAGCTGATTTATGCCCTTGAGTTCTGTTATCTCCTTTAGGAGCTCCTCCTCTCTTTGAACCCGCATCAGTGCCAGGTCTCTACGCTGTGACTGTTCAAGCTTTAATTCCAGTTCTAAATCCTTGTTTTTCTTTTCAAGTGCCTTGTACACTTCATCAGTTCCCTTGATCGAGGCCACGGCTGGATTTTCTCTGATTTGCCGCAAGAAAATGGCCTGATCATTGATTCTCTGTTCGGAATATTGCAAGGAAGCATTGGCAACATCTAACTGCACTTGAATTTTCTGAGCTAACAGAGAGGTCGTAAGAAGTTCATTTGTGACTTCTGTCAGCTGCTCCTCTTTTACCATGTAGGTATCAGATAATTTAGTAAGGAGGTCACCTAACTCTTCCATTTCCTTTTTTTGTTTGTCCCTGGCTATCTGATGTTGTTCCGCTTCTGTCTTTAGCTCTTTCACCTGCCTTTGGAGATCAGTGATGACAGTCATCCTGTCTTCTAGCTCTCCATGAAGAGCGTCGATCACCATTTCTAATTCCTTGGCCTTTGTGCTGCGGTTCAAAGCTGCAGAACGGAGTTTCTTGGTCATTTCCTGCATCTGGTGTGCATATTCATTGACCTGTATTATAACTTCATCATTGGATTGCCACTCCTCCTGTCTTGCCAGCTGGGATGTGCCTGCAGCCTCATGTGTTGCTTCTTGCTGTGTCGTAATTGCGGGTTGTTCTTCATCTTGGCCATCCCGAGGCTTTGATGCCTCGGGGCAGTTTCTGGCTGAGTAGAAGTAGATGGTGTGGTCTCCACCCTTATCGTCTCTTGAGGTGCTGGCCTTTCTGCCTTCTCTGGCTCGGCTTCCGCCTCATGTGTAGTGGTATGCTCTTTTTCTGTATCTACTTCCTTATCAGTTTCTTTCGTCGGCTTTTGAGTTTCTTCTGCTACCTGCTCCGGTTCTGGCTCGGCTTCTTTTTCCTCATGTCCGTTGGTGTGGTCAGCTTTTTGTGTAGATTCTGTTCTTTGGGTGGACTCACAATCTTTCTCTTTTTCAATCTCTGCTTCTTCATTGGTACCTATGCTTGGTGGTGATGGTGGTGGGCTAGGCATGGGATGGTCCTGTTGTTCCGGAGGCAGTGAGGTGGGTCGGGGAGATTCCTGGCTTTGCTCTTGAGTGGCTGTTTCCTCAACTTTCTTTGCCGCTTCTTCTGCCTCTTTCAGCTTTAGGGCTTCGGCCTCTTGGTACATTCTTTCTAAGTAATCTGTTGGATTATCTGCATCTTTTCTTGTATGATGCTTTGTTAGAGGTCCTTTCAGTCCTGTGTGTACCCACTTTTCTGGGTCCTTTCCTTGTGCTTGCCTACTATGCTAGTAAGCCTGTTTCTCTTTTGAAACGTGCTTGTTTTTGAGCTGGCTCCTCTTGGTAGGCAGCCATAACTTTCCTCTTCATCTCTTCCCTCCTAGCTCTCTTTTCTTCGTTGCCAGAGCTCTCGCTGTTGTGCCGCTCCGGTGAGCTGTCATTTGATTCATCACCTGATTTAAAAGATCTTTTACCTGATCTTGTAGCTCTTGGAGAGGGTTGTGCTGCCAAGATCCATGTATTCTGATCAGGGGCAGGTGGTAGGTTGTCGGCCATGCCGATGGCATGATAGGCTATTCTTGTCAACACTTTTGGCGCGCCCAAGTATGTGATTTTACCCTCCTTCTTGGTGCCCTTCAAGGTTGTCAAGACATACTGCACGTGGTCCACAGGCTGCCTTGTTGTTGACTTAAGAACCTGAGTGAAGGTGGTGGCCACGGCGTGATTTGGTGTCGTGTACCTTGGTGGCCTTTTTGCCAGAAAATGGAAGTGTTGATGGTACAAACGGGTTGGTTCTTCCACCTGTTTGTGGATAACATCGACGAATGTGACCGCGGTTGCCTCCTTGGTAAATGTGCTTGTGGTTTTCCTGTCTCTTGCTCACATGGTCATTCCTTCAGTGGACAGTAGTGCCTCTGCCACTATTTCTTTTGTGATTACTACCTCGACCTTGTTCCCTTGAGTGTCTGATATCTGGGCGGTTCCATCTTCTTTGATTGTGGACAGAAGCTCGTAAGCTTTCTGAAAGTCCACACCGCAAGGCTCTTGTTCGTAGAAATGTCTGAGCCCTAACCTGCGGTTAGCCTCTTTGGTTTCTGGCTTGGCAGCTACATCATAGACTTCTTTGGGCAGGAGTTGCAACTCCACCTGATGCCCTTCTTCACTCTTGAATCTGCGAGTGAAGACCGTGTGTGGTGCTCTTCCAGCTGTTCTTTAGAAAGATAGGATGCTTTTGTCGCTTTGACTAACTCGGGGTCCAGTTGATACGCAGACAGTTCTTGTAGTTTCTCTTTTTGGTTTAGCTTCTTCTTGGCCTTCTCCGCTGTTTGCATTATTCCTGTTCAGTGAATAGAGTGCAAAGTTAGCAGATTTTTTGGAATTTTTTTTGGAATATCCTTTTAGATTGAAATGCTGATAATCTGGTCCAAATTGCTTCAAATCAATTTTTGAACAAGCAAAGATGCATAAAATCATGCAAGGAACAAAACATTGTGGTCAAAACAAAAATTTGCAACCAGAGTAAATAATTGCGATTATTTATAGCTGAGGGAAATTTTCAACTTTTTGCAAACTTGGCTTTATAGGCTTGAAGTATATACCCAATACATGCTCTAAGTGAAATATGGGCTCGTTTGGATGCACAGGTTGAAAATGGTACCAAATTTTGGCTTTAGGTCTTTGAAGCAGTAGATATAAAGGAAATTTGAGATTTTGAACTCCAAATTGATTCAAAGTTGGCTAGTGGGCTTATCACAACATGTACTCTGGATGTATGATGGCCAAATATCGAAATTCCCCAATTTTGACCAAAAAGTAAATAATTACGATTATTAACTTTTCTTCCAAAATTGACATTTTTTGGCACAAATTGGTTCTAGGCATGGTATAAACCTTGGGTATGAGATATGAGGTGATTTGGATCAAGAAAAGTTGTCCATAACCCAAAATTTGGCTTGCAAAGACTTCTTTGAGTTTTTTGGCAATTTTAGAAGTAATGGGTGGTCATTTTGGCTCATACTTGATTTTTGGCATGTAATAGGTGTGTACACATGATAGGTGAGATGATTTGACAATTTTCAAGCAAAACTGATGCAAAAGTAAATAATCGTGATTATTAACTTCAGTGACAAAAACTTTGTAAAACTCACAAATTTTAACCTAGACATGTTTCATACACCTAATACAAGTCCTAAATTGAATTTGGTCAAGTTTGGTCATGCCGACATCACTTTGTGCTCTCTCGACTTTGAAATCACTGTTTTTGGTGATTACTTTGTCTGTTGGGTTGGTCGGTCAACTTTGAGACTTTGGACTTGTCTGTAACATAGTCGTGAAGCTACCTGTCCAATTCTGGCTCATTTGGAGTCAGTTTGGCCTCGTATGTCGACTTTGATGCTTTATAACCTTCGAGCTGTTTTCTGCTTTTCAAGGGCTTTGCTTGATGGATTTCACCAAACCAATCATATAAATTGTATATAGACCTCATTAGCAAGCCATCTGTGGAGTCAGATTGGAATTCTGGCATTTGTCAAAAACCTAACTTTTCTACTGGGGACCCCCTTGACCCCAACCAAATGGTCATCTGATGGTATAGAAAGGTTCTATTTTGTGAGGGCATGCTATGGTTCAAATCCATCCGATTTGGTCAAGTTGGCACGCCGCTATGGTCAATTTTAGGTCGTAGGTCTTCGTGCACTGCTCGATTTCTAGGGTTTTTTCTAAGGCTTTAGACTAGCTACCGGCCGTACAAAATGGATCATTATCGAGTAAAGAACTTACCCCTCATGTCTCGTGTGAGACGGTGTTGAAAATGGTCAATTGTGGGCTCCGGAAATGTCGTGCGAAAGAGGCCGAAATCTCTCTCTGCAAAGGCGCCAAGTGGAAATGAGGTGGTTTTAGCCTACCATAGATATCTATACCTGGACTTCCCCAACCAAATTTCCCCAGATTCCCCCACTAGTCCTACTAGGCCGTGAAATCTATGTTAGACTCAAAAATTTCTCTGATCGGATTCTTGTAGCTCATTCTGCAAGAATTTTGCAAAAGTAGGCCTGGCCGCCTAATTTAGGTCTCCTGCTTCCGTCTTCTGAATTCATTGAAAATTTTTGTGCTTGTCTCGTGTCTTCCATTTTTCCATCTGAGCTTCTCTGCTATTTCTTATTAATTTTGACATGTTTATTTGAAAAAATCAAAGAAAATAGAAAAATGCTCTAAAAAAGTAAAGTAAAAATCCAATAATTAAAAAAATCCCTTGAAAAACATAGCTTTATTGTTTTTTGTTGGATTTCTCCATTTTTAAGCCTCCTTATCAACAAAAATGATGAAAAATACCCAAAAAGGAACTATTTTTTATGATTTTTTGATAGTATATACACTATTTACACTCATCGGAAAGATATTATCAGTGAATTTTCCCTTGATGATGAACTATAAGGGCATTATTAGGTAATTTTGCAAAAAATCACACGTTAACATGGAACTTTTTCCTCCCTCTTCAAACATTGCCCTTAATTACTTAGTACTTAGTGCCCTTCCACCCCTCCTAGGTGGCGTACTCCGGGACGACTGCGTGCATGGGTTGAACAATTGTGTCTATGCATAGCCGTGATTGGCTCTACCATGATATGAAGATCAATGCAATGCAAACCAATATACTATGCAAGAGCTGGGTCTTGAGTATTTAACTCAAGGGTTTCCGATGTCGAGGTTTGCTGCTGATGTCTTCCAAAGAGAAAATCTTGTAGCTTTTGTGCTCTTTGTTTGATTGTACCATCAGGGTGCTTTAGCACTCTGATTGCTTGAGCTGTTGGTAGCACTTTTGACTGTTGTTGAGCTTTTTCTCTCCATTGGTAATTCGATCGGCTTGGTGCTACATGGTGTGGTGGATTCTGTTGAGACTTAACTCGCCATTTCTTGATTGGTTTCACGGTTTGTGGAGAAAATAAGTGCTCCTTTTTCTTCCAAACCCTTTTCATGTTAGGTTCCTTGCTCGGAGATTCTCGATTCTGTGTTCTACTCTATGGAACCTTCTTTTGTTTCTTCGGTGAAGTTTTAGGCACCCAAACCTGAATCGGTTTATCTTTAAGCTGTGCTTTTGGTACCCAAATCTGCCTGACTCCTTGCATGCTACATGTAGCATTTGATTGTTGAGGGGATGGAGAAGATTGGCTTTGTGGATTGGTCCGTTGATTGCTTCTTTTCCATTCCTCCTTGCTTGGTGCAATTGGAACAATGAGTTGCCCACCTTTTGGTGATAGCTTTAGCTGATTCGTATCCCAATTTGGTGTTGCCTTATATGTACGCATCCATGGAATTACAAGAATCATCGTTTCATTCATGTGTTCATCTGGCAAGCATACAAACTGATGAGGACATAAACATCCAGTACTACCACGTTCAAGTTGACTACTCCCAATCTGGTGTTGCCTTATATGTACGCATCCATGGAATTCCAAGAATCATCGTTTCATTCATGTGTTCATCTGGCAAGCATACAAACTGATGAGGACATGAACATCCATGTACTACCACGTTCAAGTTGACTACTCCCAATGTTGGAGTAGGATTCTTGTTGCATCCTTTGATTGTTGCTATTCTTGCTGTCAATGCTTGATTTATTGCCTTCTTGTATGTGGAATAACTGGCTGCATTCACTCTAGCTCCTGTGTCTACCAAAGCATTGGTGCTATGATTGTTGAGCTGCACTTTGATGCGCAGATCCATTCCATCTAACCAGTCGTCATCTGTTGAAACTGCGTCTTTAGGTTATTCCCATTGTCGATCATCTAGTTCCAAAGTGTTGATGGGAATTGGTATCTATTGATTCTTGAGAGCAGCTTTACGCTTGAGTACCCAAAGTCTAGCTTCCTCTTGGGCTTCATCAATAACTTGCTCCCGCGTGATCTTCCTTTGTTTGGCTGCATGCATTCTCTCTAGCAAATCATTGGTTAGTGGTAAATTGTATTTCTATAAACGACATCCACTAATCCAATTAACCATTGGTTCACCATCTAGGGTGGAAAATTCTATTGCTCCACTTGGAGATACATTTTCAATGATAAATGGTCCGTCTTCCTTTTTCTTAAACTTGGGAATGTGTTGTTTAAGGGAATAGACTAGAACTAAGTCCCTTTTTTTGAAGATTTTTGTGATTAAGTGGGAATCACAAAACTGTTTTTGTTTTCGCTTTTGTGCATAGATATGAACTAAAGCAGTTAGCCTTTGCTCGTCTAGCTTTTCCAAATCTTCAAGTCTTTCTGACAATTCATGTCTAGTCCACTCAAGATTTTGTGCTACCCTTAATGTCGGTAATAGAAATTCTATTGGCAGTATGGCATCAAGACCATAAACAAGGTTAAAGGGTGCAGCATTTAGAGCTGTTTTGAATGAAACTTGATAAGCCCATAGAGCAGCATGGAGATTCATTTTCCAGTATGTCCTTCCTGAACTCACCACTTTGGTCAGTACCGAGCTAAGAATTTTATTCGTATGCTTAGCTTGTCCGTTTGCTTGATAGGGAGCTGATTTGTTATGGATGACCATAAACTCATTAAGCAAATACTCTATGACCTCATTGAGGAAATGAGTTCCCCGATCAATGACAATATCTATTGGCAGTCCATATCTCATGAATACATACTCATATAAAAATGCAACAATGGTTCTGGCATCATTCTTTTGAGTTGCTTTAGCCTCGGCCCACTTGATCAAATAGTCCGTAGCTACAATGAAATATTGAGCTTCGGTTCTATAAGTAGGTGGTTGTATCGGTCCAACAAAATCTATACCCCATTTTGCGAAGGCTCTAGCCCCCATCATTGGTCTTAAGGGCATGCTGTCTACTCGTGTTGGCATTTTTACTTGTTGACAAGCATCACACCTTCGAACATATTTTTTGGCATCTACAAAAAGTGTTGGCCACCATATGCCTGCCATCAAGATTGCTCTTGCGGTGGTCTCACTAGAAAAGTGACCTCGAGCTAATCCAGTATGTGCTTGTTCTATAATAGGAATATACTCGTCTTTATTTGCACAAAGACGCAAATGTTGATCTTTACCTCTCCGATACAATTGGTCCCCAATAAGAGCATAGTCTCTTGCTTCAGTTTCAATTGCTCTTTGACGGCGTTTACTAATATCCTCAAGAAATGTTCGACTCGATAAGTAAGTAACCAGATAATTACTCCACTTAGAAATAGGTGACATTTGAAACAATGCTACATGAGGAATGGGTGGTTGTTTTTGACATTGAGGGCAATCTTTTACAAAAGATCTAACATCTCTCCTCATAGTCGGCCAAAAAAATCCAAGTCTCAACATTTGTTGCATAGTTTGTTCTTCCACAAAGTGAAGTCCTACTATGGTAACATGTGCTTGACTTAGGTATTGTTCCTTTTCTTCAAGCTTAATGCATAAAAGCAATATCCCATCCCGATTTCTTTTATATATCCTTCCAGCTAGTAATTGATACATAGCCGATTGCTCGATTAAACCAATTTTGATAGGAAGTGATATTTGTGAATCCACTTGAGCTATTTTTTTCAATGACACAATGTTTTCCGACCATCTAGGTATCATTTCCACGATGAACAAATAGGCATCTGGTAGATCATCGTCTACCCCTTTAGGTGATTCCCCTGAAACAATCCTTGACAAATGATCTGCTTGTTGATGTGTAGTGCCTTTTTTTACAACCACAGTGAAATCAAATTCGAGAAGAATGATGAACCATCTCGTGATTCTCCCTGTGCTGCATGGTTTGTTGACCAAATACAACAAAGCTTGGTGGTCCACAAAGAACACAAACTTGTTGGCTAATAGGTAATATATATACCTTTTCATGGCATAGATCATTCCTAGTCCTTCTCTTTCGGTGGTGGTGAAATTATTTTATGCCATGTTCAGTTGTTGGCTAGCATAAGAAATAGGAAAGTCAATTTTTCCATCTCCTGGTTGGGCTAGTATACAACCAATAGCAAAGTTTGAAGTATCTACATGTACATGGAATACCTTATCCCAATCTGGTGCTTTCAATATTGGAGTTGAGGTGAGAGCTTGCTTAAGCTTCATGAAGGATTCTTCACATGCCTCGGTCCATTCAAAGTGCGTAATCAAGCTATACATGGGTTTTGCAATTATAGCGTACATGTAGATGAACCGTTGGTAATATCCACAATGTCCCATGAAGGCTTGTATCCCCTTGACTATTGTTGGTCTAGGCAAATCAGCAACGACATGAATCTTCTTGATATCAGTAGCTATGCCATTTTTAGACACGATATGTCCAAGAATTTTCCCTTGTCTTCCCATGAATGTGCACTTTTTAGGATTTAAGCAAATCCTATAAAGTCTACATTTCTCGAATACCTTTTTGAGGTGTTCAAAATGATCAGCCCGTATTGACAAATGTACACATAGATCATCCATGTATACTTCCATGAATTTTCGAAGATACTCTTTGAAAGCATGGCTCATCAACCTCTGAAATGTGGCTGGAGCATTAGTTAACCCAAACGGCATAACCCGATAGGCAAATATACCCCATTCTGTTGCAAAAGCAGTTTTATGATGATCTTTTGGATCAACCAAAATTTGATTGTATCCCGAAAAGCCATCTAAGAAGCTGTAAGCTTCTTTTCCTACCACTCGTTCGAAAACATACTCAATTAACAGAAGAGGAAAGTTGTCTCTAATGGTAGCTGCATTCACCTTTTTGAGATTAACACGCACTCGTAATTTCCCATTCTTCTTAGGTACTACCACAATTGGAGACACCCAATTTGTGTGTTCAATTTCGTAAATGAATTCAGCTTCCTTTAGTTTTTCAATCTCTTCTTTGATCTTCCTGGAAAATGTTTCGTTATAAGTGTATGGTCTCTGTCTACTTGGTTTCGCATCATCTCTCATGGGTATAGTATGTTGACAGATTTCTGGATCAACACCCTAGA
The DNA here is from genome assembly GCF_014529385.1 of Adiantum capillus-veneris. Taxonomy (NCBI): domain Eukaryota; kingdom Viridiplantae; phylum Streptophyta; class Polypodiopsida; order Polypodiales; family Pteridaceae; genus Adiantum; species Adiantum capillus-veneris. The sequence goes on along the minus strand of NC_140938.1, from coordinate 107,144,301 downwards.
TATTCCTTTAACCAGCTCAGCAAAAGCTTTTCTTCTTCTTCTATTAGGTCATTTGCAATGTAAGCAGGTTTGGGCTCTTCTCCTCCTGGTTCACCCAAGTCTACCCTTTTAGCGTTTTCAGGCCCTTCGTAAGATTCGCCTTGTTTTCATAGTTCCCTAACAGGTTGTTCAAATATGATTTTCTGATCTTGGAGAGTATACTTTTTGTAATGGGATGGAACATGCATTACATCCTTACCATCCTCTTCCGTGGTTTCCATTTCGGTTGTGTATATCTTCTTTAGAGCTTTTTTCAACTCTTGATATTTCTTTTCCCGCTCAACTCTGGTCATGAGTGGTTTCTTATTCTGTGATTTTTCTTGAGTTCCCTTCCTTGTTTTTCTCGATGTCTAAGACATTTCTGAATTTTTGTTTGAAGGATATCTGCCAGTACAATCATTAGCATCTATTTGCATCAGGAATTGTGTTTTACTGGAGACTGATGGCATAGGTCGTGTTTTCATGATATCGGTGTCTGTCTTTCGTCTATACCATTTTTGTCTTCTTGATTTCTGGTTTGGAAAGTCAAAAAACTTTTCCTCCCCTCCCTTTAAGAGTAACTGAGCTCTCGTATGCTCCTTTTCTGACCCCGAATCTTCTGAGGTAACTGAGTTCATTAAGTCCTTGGGTTCTTCATCTTTGTTTTCAATGTTAAGGACTGACATCATTTGGATGGGAATTATGTCGTAGCCATCCTCATTGCAAAACTGAGTAGGCATAGACGTATTCACACATACATCCATTGTCGCTAAAATTTGAGTCCGCTCGAATGGTTCAAATAAATGCTCTAGAAAGGGTTCAGGTATGTAGGCTTCGTCTGTACAGTCCCTTTCTAGGATACATTCCTCTCGTCTTAAGCTTCCATTTTCTGAAGCTCCGCACATCCAAATAGGAGTGTCTTTGTTTAACCAGGATGGGAGTTTAACCAGGATGGGAGTTTAGTTTTCGCCAAAGAGATTGAATCAAACTCTTAGCCTTAGTGCCAATACACATGTATTACAAAGAGGAAAGCTATGAGTACCACCATGTACATGATCCTAACCTACCAATGATTATGGAGTCATATGACCATGAGAATATGGCTTCATCCTCTGGAAATTCTCAATCAAGAATAGGGAGTGTATCTCCAAGCAGAGAGCTTACATTGAGTTAGGAAATACTCATGTTCATAGCCAATCAGGGAGAAGCCAAACAAAATCCATATCCTCAAAGACAATCTACCCAGCAATCAAGCCAACAGGGAACTCTAAGACCTATTTTCAAATGTTAAGGAGATCATTTGGCTAGGGATGGCCTAACAAAACAAGCTAATAATGCAAACAAAGTTCCTAATATAACTACTAATGCTTTGCAAGTAGTAGAAAGTGCTTCACATGGACATTGTGATGAATATGGACTTAAACATTTGTACAAAGATTGTCCCAAAAACCCAGATAAGGAAGTAAAAGTGACGGTGAACATTGTAGAGGTCATGCCCTCTTCAAGTGGTTTTGATTCAGATGCAAAGGTGCCATTGAAGGTGGTAACAAGAGAATAAGCGAAGAAAAAAGCAACAAGTGAGAAAAGTAGTGATGGCCCTAACAAGTCCGTGAGTGTGAAATTACTAAAGAAAGCTGCAAGAGATAAAATTAGAGCCCAATATAATAGGAAGCTAAAGGTTGTTACAATTGAGCTATCACAAGCCCAAGAGAAATTGCAACAATCGACAAAGTCTTCATCTAGTGTGATATCAGAAGAGGTACCCGAAGTAGTACAAAATCCAAGTGGAGTAGAGCCAAAGGATGTTAGTTTAGGAGGCTCAGTCCTAGTTGAAAAGAAGTTTGAGCCATTAGAAGAAATTTTGAAGGCTAATAAAGTGAGATTAGCCAACCACCAGACCATGGAGCATAGATGGATGACTTATTCTAATGCGGAAAGGGAAAATCTTTGGCTAGAGATGTGCAAAAAGCTAATTGAGACTGCTCAAGCACTTATGGAACGTCCACCAATTATGCTAGGTTAGGCTAGGATAATACCACAACCACCTGTTGAATCTAAAGAAATGAACGAGAGAATGGAACATAGCTTAAATGACATAACTAAATGAGAACCGATGAAGAAAATCGAGGTTTCAACTAATGATGCGGTTCACAAAATGAACTCAAATGAGAGAGATGGGAAAGACAAAAAAACAAAGACCCAACATCCTCAAGGAATTGGGAACACGATCACTTGTGGAGAAAGAGAAGTCAAACAAGTGGTAGCAAAAACAACTGACGACTCTATGAACCAGACACCTCCTACCATGCCAGAAGTCAAAGGTGATTGGCCTGAAGAACTTTGGGACATAGTTAGGAAGGCTAGAGATGGAACCCATTCGTGGGAATTGGCACCTATTGCAAAAGTTGATATTGACAAGGGCATGAGGGATGTCGACATGCAATCCATATATGGTGACCAAGGAATGGATAAAACAGAGGATAGTAGAGAAGGAACCCTTAAGGATTTGCCTTCCTACTTAGGAACATATGAGGAAAGATATGATGTTATGGTTTTGCCATCTCAGAGAAGAATTCATAAGCCAGTCATAGATTCTCGAGGATTGCAAGAATTTATGTCAACACTGATGACATGCACAATGACGATAGGTGAGCTGCTGAACGTCAGACCTCAGATGTGAAGAGATGTCGGTAGATGTTTTGAGAATGGGAATCAAAAATCCTATTGAGACAATGGGTCAAGAAATGGGGGATTGAAGTCAACCCAAATAGGATGTGAAGCTAGTTCCTATAAACAAAGTTGGTGATTATTGTGAAGATGAAGAGGGGAACACCATATTGCCCATAGAGCATCAAGGAATAGAAACCATTGCTATTCTGGATAGGGGTGCAAGAGTTGCAATTGCCACTAAAGTAATCTGGGAAAAATGGGGAAAACTTGTCCTTAGGAAGACACGTAGGAAATTCTAGCTAGATCATGGTTACATTGCAAAGCCTTTGGGTATATTGGACCATGTGGTGACAACTTCTTGAGGAATTGGGTATGAGCATACATTTGCAGTAGTAGGTTTTGGTACTAAGAATAACTATGATATTATGTTAAGAAGAACATTCATGCAGCAGTTAAAGATGGTTCAAGACTGGGGCTATGATTTATCTACTTGCGCCACATGGAAACCACCACTCGCATCAATTCAAGAGACCACAGCTACAGACATGTGCAAAGAACACCCGTAGAGGATTTTGATTTGGTGATTATTGTAGACTCTGAAGTATTGCGTGGTTGAACTCTAAAGCTCACCTATGGATATGTGGAGCTTCAAATTGTGACAATCTTGCAAAAGAGGAGGGTAAAGAGCATAGGTCATTTGAAGATCCCAATTATGTACATGAACCTTTCCCAGAGGAAAGAATGGAACCCCTAGAGTGGACTCAAATTTTGGCCACATTATATGTGTGTGTCAATGAGATCACCCCTACAAAGTTTTGTGATGGGGAAGGCTTTGACATAACTCCTTATTTTATGATAAATGTGTTGAAGGAAACTAATGAAAATTTTAAGTCTGAAAGCAGAACAAGCAAGATAAACATGCATGTCATGGATCACCATGTAAAGACACAAACAAAGAAAGAAAAACCACCATGAGAATGTGTCGTCATCAACATACCTGAGGAATTGACAAAAGTTGTTTCAAAGTAGTCGACTCCAGAAAAAGCATAATTGAAAGCAGATGAAGAAGCAAAGTTTCTAAGTTCCACATCAGATGTTCCACGAACTCAAGATCAATGGAAGAACAATGATACGACAAAATATTGATTGTCTCCTACAACGATCAAATTCAACATATTGGGAAAAACAAGACTGAAAATCACATGTTCAGCTATGATAGATCCTTATGTAATAAATAATCTAATGCTTTATGGTATGTGGATAATGATGGGAAATCCACAAATCACAGAGCTAGAAGAAACAGTGTAGACAAGTTCAAAAATGCCGATTCCTAGCTTTGGAGTGGCTGTTGTTGTATTTGAGTCGAGTATTGGGGAGTTCAAGGACACGTTCTATATAATTGATTCCCAACATATCAAGGAGATTATGGTCTTAAAGAAAATCTGAATGAACATCTTCTTTTAACCATAAGAAAGAGCTTCAACAACAACACGACCAAAATCCCCAGAAGCACCTCAAGCCCATGCAGAGAAGAAACAACCAACCATCACGGAGAAAGGTAAAGCTAAAGCAACCACTAAAGCCGATCAACCTCGTAAGTCGACTTTGCCTTCAACAAGTCTCCACTAAATTGCCAACGTAGCCTCTACATCAAGAGCCACACCATTGATAATGCAATGATAACCCAAACAAAAAGTTTATCAACCCAAGTTTCCATCGCAACAAAGCCTCCAGAAGAAGGAAGAGAATCAATCAAGTGTTAGTATCCAAGTGTTAATCCAAAGAGCACACCAAAGTCACTGACCTAGTTTGGATATATGAAGCACAAGTTCAACCTCAACAACAAAAGGTGACAAGGTGGGTAGCATCAAGTGAGTCAATCACCGCTCAACGCTACTTTCAAGGAATGGTGGCATCCAAAGACCAACGTAATAAAAAAGGCCTAAATCTCAAGAACCTATGGAATTGGGTTTCTAGGCTTGAATAAGTGCATCCAAGTTGCCACTCCCAAGCACTAACATTGCATGAACAAGTATTTCATGTCCAATTGCTCAACTCCAATAAAAGCGTATACCAAAGGCACCTTTTTCCCAGCGGACTTTTTTCACTTTGGTCATCTAGGTTTCGGACACTAATATAGAAACACTCATCATTATTTTCTTGTATAGATTCCTTCTATATCAACAATAAGGACATGGCTAACCAAATCATTCATCAAAGAATCAACAAACAGCTGCAGGTCTTCACATGCTTGCCAAGAGAAACTCTTCTCTTTAAGGACATCATCACAACTTCAATAACAATGGCAAGAAAGAAAACCATATAAAGATAAATGCCAAGCAATGAGAAATTCAGCAAGAGAGCTCTCAACAACAATCATAAGGAGTTCACAAAGTCCTTCAAAGTTGGTGAAATATTGTAGAAGACTTGCATCACAGTGGAGTTGCAGGCAAGAGCTATCATAAAGTCAACAAAAGCTCATTTCCAACAAAGGTAGGCAACAACAACAGCTATCTTCCCAGCCAAAAGTGGCCACAAAGAAGAGATTGCACAACAAGATGTAAAGATGCCTTGACAATCGAAGTCCAACACACACATCAAATAGCACCCAACATATATGAATCACTCAAGGAGGGGAAAGTGTTGTCAACAGCCTTGAAGACAAAACTGAAGACAACCCTAACAACAACATTGCACATGGTCATGCCAAGGACGACATAGGAGGGGGGAGTGTTATAAGATTCCAACAATAGATGCCATTTCACGAGAAGAAGATGCTTGAGAGGTTGTTTGAGCCCATGTAAACAGAAAGTAATTGTAATTTCCCCATCAAAAAACCATTAGATCTTTGATCACTTTTCATTTATGCGAAATTCGGGGATATGAGATTCCAGGATGTATCATAAGTAAGACAAGATTCTAGGATAGGTCAATTATTTTTGAAGTACTTTTGGTCTTTGTACATAAAAGACCCATAGCCTGGGTATAAAAGGTAGCTTTGTAAGGTTTTGACACAATTCATTATTCATAATAAGAGATAAGGATTTCAATGTACGTTGTGAGCTCCCTCTTGCTGTCAAGATTTCATCTCTTTGCACTGCACCATCTGGTTACCATATCGACAAGCCTAGAGCATCACCACATTAGTCTCGAGGAGCTCTACACATCGATATCTACATTGCAAGCATTTCGCAGGATCCAAGCATCTACTCCCACAACCTTCGAGTCTCACTGTTCGAGCGTCGTTTTGAGATTTTGTTAGTTGCATGTGGATCCCAAAACTTAGGAGCATGTAGTAGGTGTGTCCGCATCGACACTAGATTCGGCAATCTATAATTTTGATGTTGGAGAAAATCGTGATTTTTGCAAGTGTGCAGATTTTAGGTGTGCTAGTCTAGAAGTGTTTCTAACCTAGTAAGGAATGTGCCTGCCAACTTTGGTGTTGATCGAAGTTGATTTGCTGTTGGTTTTGCATGTGGATGTGTGGTTGGATGCAAGAGGTAGAAATCCGGTTTTCCACAATTAGAGAGTTCATAGATTGTTTCCACAAAGTGTATTGTGTTCAAAAAAGAGATTGCCTCTCAGCATGCCTCCATGCCCTAGTCAAGTGATTTGCTCACTCGGATTGACATTTTAGTCTTGGGATCGTCTCTTTCTGAGATGTGATACGTAATGACCATTGTGGTTCCCTAAACAGTACGGTTTGTATTTTTTAGTTTAAGATAAGTTTACAATTTACGGTAGGGGCTCGCCTTTTCAAAGAACCTCTATTCAAAATCGTGGCCTTGAAAGGTATGATCAAGATTTGTAAAGATGTGGATTAGGCAACTCCTAGGACTTGGGATATCTTCATGAATAATATTTAAAAGGCAATCAAAATTGCACATCATAGAAGGAAGCAATACCAGAAGAGGTGCCTAAACTAGCTCGCTACCAAAGTAGAGCTATTAACCTCTAAAACCCATGAAGGGTCGGCCTTTGAAGCTGAGCATAGAAGCTAAGTGTGACTTGACCAAACAACAACTCAAGGAGGTGAGAAAGGCCAAAATATTATCCAAAGAAAAAGTTACGTTTAGGTTTTAAATTTACGGTTGAGGATTTAAGTTTAGATTTACATATTTTAGGTCAGGTTTAAATTGTAGGTTTAAGTTTAGGTTTGCGGTTAAGGGTTGGACTTTTTTTTCTTTAAATTTAAATTTATAGTTTGCATTTTTCAATTTAGGTTTATGGTTTAAAGTTTTCATTTTTAGGTTTCAATTTAAGTTTAAATTTAGGTTTAAATTCTAAGTTTAGGTTTAGTCTTAAATTTACATTTTTCAGTTTAAGTTGAACTTGTAGGTTTAAGTTTATATTTTTGATTTAGGTTTAAATCTAAGTTTATGGATTGCATTTTTTGTTTAGGTTTAAATTTAGATTTAGAATTTAAGTTTAAATGAACATTGGCTTATGATTTGTGTTTTTTGGTTTAAGTTTAATAATGTTTACGATTTACACTTGGCTTTAGACTATGGTCAAAATAAGACTCAAGAAGTAGATTTTTTGTACTTTTTCAAATGTTTTTTAAAGGATTTCAAAGGAAATTCAAAGGATTTTTTTAAGGATTTCAAAGGGAATTCACCTCGGCATGCCACGTGTTTTGCATGTTATCCCATGGGGGGGGGGGGGGGGGGGGGGGGGGGGTTAAACTTGAAGGGTCACCATATACATATAATATTGGACACGCTCCCCTTGGTATCATGAGGGGGGTTCCCTCTCCCATGCGTTTGTGAAGGGCCAACTATGGTGAACTGACGTCTTGCTTCACGTGCTCGCCCACGGGTGCTACTAGGCATTACATTGTGGCACCACTTGCATTGGATGGGCGGATGGTAGCATTTTTAGGCGGTCAACATTTTTCTAATAAGGCAAAGGATACATTGTTGCCCCTCCCAACTCCCTTGCCTTGGATGCCAAGCAACATGTGCTAAAAATTGTTACCGTATACATGCAGTAGTGATGTGTGTGAACACACCTAGGACCGTCGGGGCAATTTTTTCCTCTCTAGGAGGTTTTTCCCCCCGTGCATTGTATATGCGCCCATTATACTAGGGCTATCTATCTTTCTTTTCACATTAACTAAAACACTCTCTATTGTGTGCCTCGATCTTGCTTCGTCTTCTCTAAACTTTGTGTGTTTTCTTGCAACCCTAATTTCAACCATTGGTATCAGAGTAGGTTGCATCCTCCCAGGCTTAGTCGACTGTAGCTCCAGCACATGCCTGCTCACTTTCTGCGATTTCAATGAGCTTTGGAAAGCGTTCGCACGTCGACCATTGTTTTAGGAGTGCTTGCAGAGCTCACTCTGCTCAGATTTCTGATTCGGGCTCTGTTTTCACTACAGGCAGTACTGCACAGGCTATTTCATCATTTTGTGCAGAATTTCTATAAGTGCCATTTTTGCATAATAGTTCTCTTACAATCTTCTACGGTTTGTGCTATATAGCACGTGTTGTTCTCGCTTTGTTTCTCCTCTTTTCGGACAGTTTTCACATCAGGTGCAACATTTACCATGACTGACAACAACTCATATGTGTTCAAGATGTTTGCTGCTAAGGACAGATTGGATGGGGACAATGACCCTATGTGGGCTTACATGATGCAACATGTTCATGTGTTAAAGAGCATCTCTTATTGTGCAGGGCATTGATGTACGTCCTGGTTCTGAGGATATAGGAGATGTTGAGGATGTTACAGGTCTTGTTGCTGTTAGAGTTGTTTTGCCTACGACAGAACAAGCTCATTGGGATGTAAAGAATGCATAGGCTCATGCATTGATTGCGCTGTCTATCAAGCTCCCCATTACTCCTCACATTCATTCAACAAAATCCGCAAAACAGGCTTGCGATATTCTGGCTGGTCTTTATGCAAGCCGCAATGAGGCAAAAATTGCATTGCTGCGTAAAGAGCTGGAGTCAAAGATTATGCATGAGGATGATGATATGGACACTTTCGTTGCTGGTGTCAAGGATATCAATGAGTAACTTATTTCTGCAAGTGAAGTCATTTCAGATAGTTCCCTTGTGCAGACTGTTCTTGATGCCTTGCCAGACTCTTACTAGACTTTTGCTAGTACTTGGAGACTTATGACCGAAGGAAATCCTGAAGTTGTCAAATTTGATGCATTGTGCACATTGCTATTGCAAGAGTCACTTTCCAGAAAAAATAGGACTAGACAGCGTGCAGTTGAACAGGCTTTTATTGCTGCTCTAAGAAAGGGTGGTAACAGCAATGCAACCACTTCTTATGGTTCTTTTGCGAGTGGAAAATCACATGTTCCTAATGCTTTTGCTGGCAATAACTTGTCTGGAAATTCTGGTGATAAGGTCAAAAAGAAGATGCGTTGCCATTATTGTAAAGCTAATGATCACTTGATCAAACAATTTCCTAAGTTGAAGGCCAAAGAGGCTAAGAAGAAAGAGGGTGGTTCCACTGCAAATGCTAGTTCCACTACAAATGCAGCTATTGTTGAGTCTTCTATGAAAGGAGACTGTGATGTTGATGTTAATGCAGAATGGGCTGTGATATGGTGCTACAAGGCACATTACCTCACATCGTGATTTGTTTACCTCTCTTGAGTCTGTTCCTCATGGGAATTCGGTTACTTCTGCAAACAATGCCTCTTATCTAGTTTAGGGAGTTGGAAAGTTAATGCACTTTATGTACGTGGGATCAAGAAGAGTCTTTTCTCTGTATTTGCACTTGCTAGACTTGGTCTTGCAGTCAAATTTGTGGATGACAGATATACAGTACACAATCTCAATTTCGGTGATGAAATTGTTGCATATTTTATGTCATGGGCTATATAAGCTCACTTTGTATGACAAGTGAGGGCAAAATTTTGCTTAGATGAAAAACTTTGGCATGCACATTTTGGTAATCTAAATTTTGCCAGTTTGTTGCGTTTACAGAAATCTTATATGGTTACTTCTTTGCTGCCTCTTGAAGCAGCTGTCAAACACGTTTGTGAAGGCTATATTTTGGGTAAGATGCAGTGTTCTAAGTTTCCAAAGGATGGTTCAGTTAGGGACACATGCAGGTTGCAGGTTGTGCATAGTGATGTTTGTGGGCCCATCCAAACTCCGTCCTTGGGAAATTACCTTTACTTCGTGACTTTCATTGATGATTACTCAGGCATGCATGGGTATTTCCGCTTAAAGCGAAGTCCAAAGTATTTATGTGCTTCAAAAAATTTCTGGCTATGACTGAAAATGTCTCGAAATGTACTATGGGCACCCTCCGTTCCAATCGAGGGCGGGAGTATATATCTCATGAATTTAATGCATCTCTGGCTAGTCGTGGGATAAAACACCAACGTATAGTGCCTTATACACCTCAACAAAATGGTGTTGCTGAGAGGAAAAATAGCTCACTTATGAAAATGGCACAATGTATGGTCAAAAGTCAAGCTTTGCCGCATTCTTTTTGGCTTGAGACCATCATGTGTGCCACTTATGTACTTAACAGGTGTCCTACCAAAATCCTACAGTCAATTACTCCATATGAAGTATGGCATGATAGAAAGCCTTCTATTGAGCACATGCGTATTTTTGGCTGTTTAGCATATGATGTGGTGCCACAAACACAACGTAGAAAATTGGATGATAAGGCTGTCAAACGTATTTTTGTTGGTTATAGTGTTAAAATCAAAGGTTACAAGTTGTATCATCCACAAACAAAGTGTATTCTGGTTTCACGAGATGTTGTGTTTGTGGAAGATTCTATTCAGCCCTTATTGTCATGTACTAGAGAGAGTAATGTAAGCTCACATGACATTTATGACACTTTCTTGCCTCTTTTCAGTGGTGGAAGTACAAATGTAAATTCCAATGAGGCAAATGTAAAGCCTATGGGGGTTTTTGAAAATATTATAGATCAGCCTATTACTGATATATATGTACATGATGTACTTGATGAGGAAAGGGCTAAAAATGAGCAGGCTAGGGGTATGCCAAAATGGCTGGTGCATACATTGCGTGATAGTAAATTGGATGCACCTTTGTCTAGGTGTCCTCGTTCAGAGTCTTGCCATGCATCTTATGCATCATATTGTCATGCTTTGGTTGTGTCTAGCTTACATGATGTTGAGGAACCTCTGTCCTTTGATGAAGCACAAAATTCATAATATTGAATGGCTTCCATGCAATCAGAATATGATGCACTTATAGAAAATGACACATGGACTTTATGTGATTTGCCTCCTGGCAAAAAGGTCATTGATACAAAGTGGGTTTACAAGTTGAAACGCAAGCCGGATGGTGAGATTGATCGCTATAAGGCTCGCCTTGTTACAAAGGGTTATGCACAGAAAAAAGTCATAGATTATAAATAGACTTTTTCTCCCACTTGTCATATTACTACTATGCATTTTCTATGTGCATTGGCAACTCATTTTGGTTGGGATGTACGTCAATCAGACATTGTTACTGCTTTCTTGAATGGTGACATATTTGAGGAAGTTTATGTAACGCAGCCTCACGGTTTTTTTAAGAAAGGACAAGAGGATAAGGTGTGCAAATGTAACAAATCTTTGTATGAGTTGAAGCGATCTCCTCGTGCTTGGTATGAGAAGGCTAACACTCATTTGGTCAAACGAGGCTTTCGTAACAATCCAATAGAAAGCACATTGTATGTACAGCATAAGGGTGATGTACTTCTCATTGTGGTTCTTTATATGGATGATTTGCTATCACTGGACCAAATGAGAGACATATTGGTAAATTTAAGGCTAATTTGAATGCTACTTTGAAGATGAAATATTTGGGGCTATTGCATCATTACTTGGGTAAACAATTTAAGTAATGTGATGGTGGTATTGCCTTGTGTCAGAAAACTTCCATAGAAACATTGGTATGTAAATTTGGACTTGAGGATTGCAAACCTATTGCCACTCCCATGGAAACAATTTTGAAATTGGGTCTTCATGATGCTAGTGATCCTGCAGATGTCACTCTTTACCAAATTGCTATTGGATGCCTCATTTATGTATGCAACACGAGGCCAGATATTTATTTTGCAGTCTCACAGGTTAGCAAATTTATGCATAGCCCACTGTCTAAGCATTGGCAGGCTCTCAAGAGGATTTTCCGCTACTTGAGTGGCACTTTACATCTTGGTTTGTTTTATCCCAAGGGGGGATCATTGTCGCTAGACTTACATGCTTTTTCGGACTTAAATTGGGCTGGTTGTTTTGACACGCGAGTGTCCACAAGTGTTTTTTGTTTCATGCTTGGCAGTTCATGTATATCATGGTTGAGCAAGAAGCAAACTATTGTGGCCACTTCTAGTTGTGAGGCTGAGTACAGGGCAGTCTCGGGTGAGTGTGTATGGCTGAGACGCGTTATGAAAAATTTGGGTGTTGGACAGGACACTGCCAACACTATCTACACTGACAGTCAGAGCGCATTGGCAATTGCAAGGAACCCAGTTTTTCATGCCCGCAAAAAGCACATTGAGGTGCATTATCACTATGTCAGGGAGAGGCTCTCAATAGGAGAGATCAGCTTGGCTTATGTGCCAACATAGGACAACCTTGCAGATCTTTTCACAAAGGCATTGTCTTGTGAGAAGTTTGAAGCTTTCCACAAATCTTTGGGCTTAGTCCCCTGTGTGGACTGATCATGTCCTCAGGGCATGGCACTTCCCTTTTCTCATGTGCTAGCTCTCGTTTACCGCATCACTCCATGGAAGATTTGTTACCATATACATGTGGTAGTGATGTCTGCCCGGGCATTTTTTCCCTCGCTAGGAGGTTTTTCCCCCCGTGCATTGTATATATGCCCATCATACTAGGGCTATTTATCTTTCTATTGCACACTAAGTAAAACACTCTTTGTTGTGTGGCTTGAGCTTCCTTCGTCTTCTCCAAGCTGTGTGTGTTTTCCTGCAACCCTAATTCCATCAAAAATAGGGAGGGTAATGTGGCATAAATAAGAGGGGAGAAGATCTTAGAGGGAGGACACATTTTTTTGTGGTAAGCAGAAGAGAGGTTTTCTTTTTTAATAAGAAAGCGTTCAAAGAGGGAGAAGAAGTGAAAGTGAGGGCATATCTCTTTCGCTTGACCTTTTTGTTGGTGAAGGGGAAGTTCAAAGAAAATCTCCTCTCATACTCTCTATCTTTTTGGCCTCACTCCCTTAAGGGGGAGTGGATGATGAAGGCAAATGATGTAGAGGAGGAGCACTCCGTATCTCTCTCGCTCTCTATTTTGGGTGTGTGCGTGTTTTTTAAAAACCATGGAGGAGCAAGGGCAGACGAACAAGTTGAGGCAAGTCCTGAAGTATGAGAAAAGAGCAAGAAATAAGAAGAGGAAGAGTACGTCTCCTCTCATGCTCTCTTTTGTCAATGGCATCATGCCTCTCTCTTTTGCTTTCAACCACAAAGAAGACAGGGGAACACAGTACCTTGTTTACAACTAATCTTGTAATCAATTTCAATATTCATTTAGCAATATGACTTTTGGTTCTAAAAATGTCAATTTTGCGTAATTCTTGTGTTGTGCATTCTCTCTCTCTCTCTCTCTCTCTCTCTCTCTCTCTCTCTCTCTCTCTCTCTCTCTCTCTCTCTCTCTCTCTCTATAGCCAGAGGCCTAATGCCTTCTCGGCTCACCTCCTAAACAACTTTATCCCTTGACATCTTTGGTGAACTCGAAGCAAAAGGAGCCATGGTGGAAATTTTTGATTAGGAAGATGTGTACACCGCAAGAGGCATCCATGCAACAGATGCTACAAAAATTTACTGATTATATGTAGCATTTGTAGACCTCCCCACATCAATTCCATATAAATAGCAAACTTGGAAAGCAAGACATGCAAGAATTGATTAATTGCAATGATTTGAAGGGAGTGGTATCTCAAAATTTTGCAATTGTTTACTATCAATCTATGGTGGATAATGGAATTGTCCAGTAAGTTGGCATACTTTTGCTCCTCTTGATTTGTTTGCCATATGTTGATCTCGCTTTGTGAAACAGGCACTACGATTGTAGTAAAAATTGATGAAGCCTTCTCTTTATCTCTCATTAGAAGCGGTTGTAGATATGTGTTGGTTCTCTATGGTGGAGTTTCCAATAGCAATTTTGGAACCCACCTTATCTTTGGTCCTTGTGTGACCGTCTTTTGCATTTGTCCTTCTACTTTGACTTGATGGACACTAAACCTGGGTATCCATATTTGACTATTACCATTGTAAAAGCCTTGGTTTTGTAGTAGATGATGGGGTATCCATCTCGAGGTTGTAACACCCTCAATTGTGGCTGGCTTTTGTTGGCTCTTCATTACGACTTCTTGCTTTTGTGTCGAGTCGTCTGCGACATGAGTGAGTTTCCTTGTTCCACGTTGAACTACTACTTTTGGTAGCCATATTTTAGTGTTACCTTTATAAAATGCTTGTGCTTTGAGTAGCTTTGGTACCCAAACTTGTCGCATTTGTTGTTCCTTTGAAGGTCTTTTCTTTTGCCTGTTGTTGTAGTTGTTATTTCTCTTGCTTGAGGTGTTTTTCTTTTGTTGATAGCTTAGCTTTCTTCTTGTAGAATATTTTGCTTGGGGTGAGTAGGTTCAAGATGTTACTTCACAATCCTTAGCACACTATTTAAGGATTGATTCTCTTTGTGCTATGATGCTAGAGCGACCATTGAGTTGCTTTGGAAGAAGTACTTGATGTGACGTAGAAGAGGAAAATCTATGAGCACCTTTTGTGGCACTCTTTGTCCTTGAAAATATTTTTGATATCTATATGCTTCACACTTTGTTCATTTCTCTATGTCTAGATACTCCTTACTAAACAAAATGCAATCATTTGAACAAGCATGAATGGAACCATAATCCATCCCTAGATTGTGTAACACCTTTCTTGCATCATGTCTCAAGGCTAGCATTTCATTATTATTTGGCAATATGTGCTTCTCAAGCAAGCTAATAAATAAAACCAATAATGAAACTTCCAAAAAAGATCATTGCATAATTGAAGATAACACATCATGGATAGTCACTTGAGAAGTTATGTGATGCTACTGTCACTCCATCCAAACTTCGCTTGCATATTGAGAAGGACCAAGAGTGTTTTCAACTTAGACAGTCAAGCTCCCTCACACACAGGTGTATTGGCCTCATGTTTTATGTCATCATAGACAACCTCTTTGAGTCCATGATTTCTCTCACTTATGTTATTGGTATTTAGCTCACACATATATTGGTCAGGGTGGTGCTCCACACCGTTACCTTCTGAGCTTTGAAGGCATTTTAAACATAGACACCATGTTTCTTAGTTGGGCGGATAGTTTACAAATGCGCCATGTGGGTGGCAAGACTAATGCTTAATGCATACCATTGGAGTCCTAATGAATTGGGCATTGATGGTTCTCAATACAAGGTAAGTCTAATAATTAAGAATGATATGCTTTACTACTATCATTCACACCTAACGATGAATTTTTATTGGCAATAACTTGATCTATATTTGATGGATAGAATTTGCTATATTTGCAAATATGCCGTGGTGCAACACACTATATTTAATGCATAGCCCATTGGACTCTTTGTAGCACAATTTGTGCGGCTTTTGCTATGTAAGTATATGCAGGTACATAGTGAGCTAGTTACTCCTTGCAGGTGGTAGAATCACACATTTAAATGGATTCGCAATTGTTCATAGAGCAGCTCATCCAAAAGTGAGCTAGATTGCTAGGATGTTGGAAATCTATGTATACCATATGTGTGTTTTGCTATTGAGACATTGAGTGTCAATTTATGGTCTCTGTGGTTTTTGTGAGATTTTTTGAGATTTTGCTTAAATTTTAGGGAAACTCTATCCGTTTTGCCCCAGATTCTTCCCATTGTACCTACGTATTTGTGGTTTACTCTGTAATGTTTTAGTGTTTGAGTGTGACTCCCACTTTGAGAGTGATTGAGTTTGACTCTCACTTTTGATATGCTAGAGCATTTTTGGCATTGTGGTCACACAAGGCACATCAAATATCGTTGCTTTTGATGTATGAGGTAGCGGCAACGATGTATGCAAGATGTAGATGTGGTTTTGACACATTCTAGAGAAGTGGCTTCATATGCTAGTGACGGTGATCTCATGTTTACCTCTAGCATTGTTGTTGCTTATATGTCTTTGAGACGTGGCACTTCTTACCATTGATTGCTAGACTAGGGTGTTTTTTTTCATGTAACACCACATCGTGAGTGGTTTAGCACTTTCTCTAGTGGTATTTTTGGTCGTGTGCACTTTACTCATGGTTCGAAGTTTGATTTGAAGTTTGACATTGCAGGAGTAGGAGATGTATGCTTGTCATTGCCTAATGGTGCATCGTAGTCAATTCAAGATGTGCACTACGTTCCTCAGCTTAGAAAGAGTTTGATCTCAGTGATGTAGTTAGCAGATCGTGGGTGTTTGATACTTCTTAGAGAGTAGTCTTTCTAGATCATTGCAGGTCACTAGTGATTGCTAGGGGAGCCCAAAGTGGCTTCATATATCCTATGCATGTATGTGAGGTACAAGACGACATAGTCTCAATCTTGTTTGCTGGAATGCATTGAGCGAGAGATGAAACGTGTCTCTTTTGCAAATGAGCTCCACCATGCTCACAAGAGAGAGATTTTAACTGTGCAAGACAAGCCAGTAGACTCTGTAGAGAGAGAGCGGTAGTGCTCTAGTGAGACACAACAAGTGTCATCGGAGATCGTGCAAATAGAGGTAGAGTATTTCTACTCCCTATAGATACAGAAAGAGATGGACGACATGGAGCTCTTTGATATGCTCATGCTAGAGGTTGATGAGTTGATGCCAAAACACATAGTTCCACCTATGGATGAGAGGGATGTAGCCATCCCAATGCCGGCGATGACACATCCACATGTGATGAGTAGTCCTAATGATGTAGTATATGTAGATAACAATGAGGAGGCTAGTAAAACCAAGTTTGTGCAAATTTTATAACCATTCGGGTGTCTCATGTATGACCTACTAGTGTCCCAGGCCCAACCCAACAGTTGCATTGGGAGCATTTGCAGTTGGATTGTCAGGTGTATGATGGTTGACACTAGCATGATGCATTGTGGAGCTATACATATCATACAAAGATGTCTACAAGATTTTCATGCAGGCCCTAGCATGGATACGCACACTCACCTATAACCACAATTGATACAAGTACATGTATATTGAGAGAGCGAGCTAGTTGGCATAGGTTGAGAGAGTGTCTCACCTATTTTCTTGCTTATACTAGTAGTTTAGCCAGTAACACCCACTTATCAGCACACTTCTCTTTAAGTGGGAAGTTGTTGGGGTAAAGGACCTATGGCTTACCCCAAGTGATACCCCAAGTCAGACATTGTATCCAGTTGCCCACTCTTCTCCTTATTCATTATACATATACAAGGAATAAGGAGCACTCCTATACACTTCTCTTGAGAGGTTGCTCCACTCACTCCCCATGTTGTCTCTCCTCTTTCCCTTCCTACTCCGCACATGCAAGCAAGGGACTCACACTTTCCCGTCAAGGCGTAGACGACTGCATTGACATCACAAGTGGTGACAAGTCTACAAGGGAGAATATTTTCTTCTTGTCCTACATATGTGCAATGAGGCTTTTCATAGGTGTTCTAATGCTCTATCTATGCATTTTTTAGAGATAGACCCTATATACCATGCTTTTTGCTATATATGGAATTTGTGGCTACTTGTTGAGGAATTGATTCTCTAGTTTGCGTACATACCATCCATTTGGCTTGCTTCAGACATAGATCTATTGGATACAGGTAGAAGTTTTTCACACCCACTTTATAGATGAAGAGAACATAACATGGTATGAGTTGCCTTATTGGACAATATTAAGAATCAATCACTTGTTGGATCTGATGCACATGTTCAAGAATGTGGGTAGCTTACTGTGGAATCATCTAATTAGATATAAAGATATTCTTGGATCTAGGGTTAACCTAAGGAATATTTGCCGTATGGAGAGGTGAGGTAACGGTAGTGACCACAAACAGCAAACAATGGGTCAATAAAGCTACCAAAGTGCCTTGGATTTTGATAGAAAACAAGACCTTAAGGTGAAAGAGATCACACAATCGGTATGAATGTCCATGGTGTAACAATGATAACCATGAAGGAAGGGAAGCTCAATCATATGAAGTCACATGATTGGCATAAGATGTGTCATGTATGCTTCAAATTAATATGTGATTGCAATAGTAAGGTGCATGTAAAATCACCATAAGACACTGATTTTTTTCTCAGTTTATTTTTTCCATGGCTATTGAGGGCACTTTGTCCTCTAGCATCCCTGCTACAATTTGCAAAATTACTACATTGGTTTATTGGATTTTCCAAAGGAGTTTAACACTATCTCCATACCATTCACAAAACAAACCACCCTGGAGGAAGTTTGCATGTTTGAAACACACTTCTGGACCACCATGCTTCAATCAACTGCGTCTCCTTTTGCACATTGTTGTTCGTGGACCCGACGCTCTAGTGGTGGAGGAGATGGTGCCACCAATGCTTCTAGATTGCCGTGCAATTGTCAAGTTCCCATACCTTCCCCCTCTCTTCCCACTGCCACACCTACTACAATGTCGCCATCTACTCCCCTTTTTGCCCGATAGTCACCCACTACTCACTTCATAGTGTAGGACACTTGACACCCCTCACTTTGGAGTTGGTGTCACCCTTGGCTTCACCCCTCTTGAGACCCTTGTCATGACCCCTAAATATTGCTGCAATGCGCGGACAAAGCTTCCTTTATTCGTAGAGCCTGCCATTGATGTGATGCACATTAATGAGTAGGGTAGAAAAGTAATTATTGTCATGCATTACTTTTGTTTACATTTCTTTCATCACCACATTGGAAAGAAACACTAGATTACTTGAAGGAGAAGAACATTAACATGCTTCATGGTGCCTTTTACGTGGAGGCTATGGAGTATTGTTTCTCCACCAAGTGGATGCACTAAAGGATGCACAAATATCACAAGGACAAGTACAGTAAAGTATACAAAACGCTAAAAAATGGAAAAGCCAAGCCGTCTTCACTCGATAAAAGAAGACTTAAACAAATGCAAAAATAAATGGCATGCAAACCTCGACAGGTGGAGCCAACAAAAAGAGGCCACTAGAGTGTGAGTGGAGTTGAGGAGTCTGCATAACTTGGGCGATGACAGATGGACGAGCTTTGAGGTAATTTTTTCAGTGTTTTTGCATTGCTTTATGGTTAAAGTTTGTCAATTTGTAATTTCTTGAAATAGTTCTTGTGTTTCTTTTATGGTTAAAGTTTGTCAATTTGTAATTGCTTGAAATAATTCTTGTGTTGCATTTGAAATACTTTTAACAATGGACAAGGACTAATTGGAATCCTACCCTGCTCAAGTGTAGTCATGGTGCAAGAAAAGGTCTCAATGTGCTCATAAGTATTTTGAGAATTTGACCCGGTGATGTCAGATATACAAAGTTTGAGCACTATTTACATTTATGTTAGTTTGTGTGTGTGTTCAATTTTTTTATTTAAACTTTGTTTATCGTCTCTTCTTTATTTGCAAAATCCGGTGACTCAAGTGTCGTTACAACATGATGAGATCCCTACACGAGAGTAGCGCACTCATGTGCTTTCATATAGTCCTTTTTTATTACATGCATATATGTATCTATTGGAAATGACACGGCTCTCCCATTCTCTGATTCAACATTCAGCTTTATATCTATATGTCATTCTGCTTTGGCATTGGCCCATTTTATAATTCAATATTTGTCTTTATATGCAAATATTTGTACACTTTGGTATTGTCAAATTTGATGTATTTAACAACTTTATAGCAATAAAATGCAAATTTGCTCCCTGTTTCATTTTGTCTCAACGATTTTAAGTTATGTCAATGTTTTTTTATTTGCTATGTGGTTGATTGCTACTAGTGATTACAACGGTTGACTGGTTGACATGACCTCTTTTCCTACCACCCCATGTAGGTGTTGCTATGTGCATGAATAATTGTGGTTACGCAGTGTTGATAAGACAGTCAATAAAGGCGACCCTATGTCCATCAATATCACAATCACTAAATAGCAACTATGATATTGATGCACATACAGATGCGCATAGCAAATTTTTTGTTGCAATGGAATTTGGAACATTTTCATGCATTTTTTTGATGAGCCTAAAGTCATTAGATCATGCCAAAAAGCTTGCCCACTAGCCTCATGTATATATGTGTACATAGCCCTGCAAGTTTTTAAAGTGATCATGTAAAAATTAATGTACAAAGGTGTGATTTTGCCAAGCTTGGGTGCTAATTTTTTGGGTTGTTTGAGTCCCCAAGACATGGTTTTTAATAAATATTTTCAGCCGTGCTTTATAGCTCGTGAATCGGACTTGTACATCATGAGTTATGAGCATTCAAAGTGGGCAGTCTCAACTTACAAAGTGATTGCAGGTGCATGCGACAAAGGCAACTGGGATAACTTTATAATTGAAATTAAAAATTTTGAGATTTAAGATTTCTAGAAGTGGTCGAGATGATGGGCTTCGAGCCGTATGTTACAATGTGTCATTCGGTGACCGGAGTAGCAAGTTATGCTTTGGGGAAGGTTGTTCGAGAAGTTCTCCTGCTTTGGGGAGAAACTTGAAATTTATTGGTCTTGAGAGAGTTGGTAGGATTGGGGAGGATGTTGCCATGTGGCATGGGAATTATCCCACATGGGAAGGGAAAAGCGAAGAATGGGGGGTATATAGGGCACACTCGGAGCCCATTATGGGTGTATCAAAGTGAGAGGAGCTCTCAAGACTTGGCTATGGAGGGGCTCGTGGGCTTCATGGGGGAGAAAAGGTGCCTTTTCTTGGTTCTCACTCAGTTGGATAGGCGCCTGTTTCAAATTTTGGTCCTCGGACACTTGTCCCCACTCCATTATCTTGGTCAAAGGTTCGCCGACACCTCATTTTATGCCCAAAAAAGGCAAAAAATGAGCCAATTAAAAGAGGCCTACAAAGAGAGCCTTGTCGGTTGAGAAGAGAGAGGTTTTTTCTGGGAATAAAAGATAAGGAAGCCCCCCATTTTAATAGCTGCAACACCTGCACAACTTCCAAAGAGCTCATTTTTAGCAAGAAAGAGTACACCACTGGGTTCGCGTGGCCATAACTCTTTCATCTCTCATCTGTTTTTGGCCTATGGATACTCTAAGGACATCTCCAATGAGACGAGCTTTGTCATGATGTCCTCGGTTTCTCCTAATTTTGAGTGTGTTTCATGCTTGAAGGGTTTGTCATAAATCTCCACAAGTGTTTATCACAGTTGTTTTCAGCGATGCAATAGTTCTTCCTTCCTTCCGACGTGATTTGTGCAAGGCTATAGAGGCACTTCTTTTTCTTTTTGTTTGCATGCTAATATTGTTTTGGTGCCCCCATGGAGGAGCAAGCACTCCCATGCTCTAATTCTTTAGAAATATGTCTATTCTGCAGGCAGAGAATGTAAAGGGGATCTGGTTCCATATGGACAACCGCCTATGTATGTGCAAATTGTGAACAACACTTGAGGCAGTCGTGTAATTGGATTGCAGTCTTTGAAGGGTCATGAGGTTTTGTGAAGCCA
The DNA here is from genome assembly GCF_014529385.1 of Adiantum capillus-veneris. Lineage (NCBI taxonomy): Eukaryota > Viridiplantae > Streptophyta > Polypodiopsida > Polypodiales > Pteridaceae > Adiantum > Adiantum capillus-veneris. The sequence goes on along the minus strand of NC_140938.1, from coordinate 107,122,996 downwards.
AGCACTAGGGGCCGAGTTACTCAGTGTGAGGTGGATTAGGTACTGGAGCGATCCATCGACATCCCTTCAGCTTTTGACGTCACATGTAAGTGTTTTTGTGGCAATCAAACATGGCGGATGAGTTTCCACACTTTCATGGATTGCCTAATGAGAATGCACAGACTTTTATTGAAAATTTGGAAGTCAATTCCTTACTGCAAAATATACTAGACCAAGCTATATTGTTGTGGCTATTGCAATACAATTTACAGGATGAGGCAAAGGTTTGGTTACAAAATCATGAAGAGTTGGTGCAGGCACAAACTCCAGGGGTGGTTTTGGACTACAGTCATGTGAATCAAGCTTTTCTGGCACAGGAAAAATCCATTGAAGTACTTGATGAAGTTTGGCATGAAATTTTAGGGTACACTCAAAAGGTTAATCAAAGTGTTGATGATTTTGTCATGGCGTTCACCCATTTATGGGATAAATGGGCCCGAGCTTTGGAAAAGGAAATCTCTCCTTCCATATTTTGTGGAAAACTTAAAAAGAAAGTCTGAAGTTCAAAGTTGAGTTGAAAAGGCCCGCTACCTTCGAGGAATTAGTGACTATCGCCAGGGAGAAAGAATAGAAGGCTCAAAGACTTAATATGGGAAAGCAGTCTCTGTGCAAAGTAATGGTGGCCAAAATGAGGGAAATCAGGTAGAGGCTAGAGCCCAACCTGCTCAAAGGGCTGCTAATAATGAATTGTTACAGTGAAATATGCAAGACATGATGACCATGGTGCACTAATTGCAACTCAGTGTTCTTGGAGGTGGAGGTGGTCGTGGATGTGGTAGAGGAATGGCACAGGCATGTGAACCTCAGCCTAATGTTAATGCGGGTCATGGACAAGGTGTCTTTGAGCCGCAAAGGAGGTTCATCCCTACCTGTTATAGTTGTAGTGAACTTGGTCACATCAACACTTATTGTTCAAATCCAACAAGGATGGGAGGTGATATGTTTCCACTTCCCCAACAGATTCCTAACAAGGCTAATGATTATGCATTGGATATACGGGGAGATCAAGGTATTGAACATGAAAATTGGGCCTCAACCTCTGGTGGTCATGTGGGTATTGTGCGAGTGGAAAATAAAGAAGCAGATATGATTCCCGTAGGCAAAAGAGAGAGGGAAGGCTATGCCGCTCTAGGTCCCAGCAAAAAGAAAGAAAAAGAGAAAGAGGGTGAAGACGCGCAAGCCAAGAGGAAGAGAAGACCTTGTAGATAGTTTGAAGTAGCAGATTTACCTTCGGGAGAAGGCCAAACAGCTTACAGTTTAAAGGAAGACCTGATTGGGAGGAAAGTAGATTGTACTTTTGGAAAGTTGATGAATATGGTGCCCAAACTCAAGAGGTAGTGGAAGTCATTAGTGAATCTAGAGAAAGAGCCAAAGCATGGACAAGTCAGAGTGTTGGTTGTGGGAGAGTTACCCGACATTTGTCCTATGGTGGTGAACGCTTGGCACAAAGGTGTGGGCATGGGAGAGGCCTACATTGATGGAGGTGCTCAAGTTTGTGTGATCACATAGTCATGTGTCAAGAGACTGGGTCTCATTACATGCAGAAGCTTTGGGGTTTGGATTTGATTAGCAAACCATGCCAAAGTGAAGTGTTTGGGGTCGATTAAGATTTTGAAAGTTGAAGTCTTTAACGTGAAGGTTATAGTAAACGTTCATGTTATGCCAGCTAGTCTGGGAGCTTTCCCCTCATTTGGAGATGACCTTGGTTGAGAGCTGTTGGTGTTGTGCAAGATTGGATCTGTGTGTATGGCAGGAAGGGTGAAGAGAGGGTGTTTGATATGACTACCAACAAGCAACCTTTGGCACTAGAAGATGTGAGTGAAAATGATGAATCCAAAGTTACTAGTGAAGATAGTTTTGAAGATTCAGAAAGTAGACTGCTTCTAGTTCCACTGACGAGAGTGAAGTGTCATTCTTATTGTTGAACGAGGAGAAGAGAGAAGTGGGTGAAATATTGCAAGTGTCAGGGAATATAAATGCTTCAAGCCATTTAGAGAAACTTGAAGAGTTGATGCAACCTAAACAGGAATTGCCAGTGAAGAAAGACTTGATTCAAAATATGTTGAGTACAAGCAGAAAGAAAGGAGTACTTACCAATGTTAGACAGGTTTCCAAATCTTTTCATCACTCCATATAAAGAAATAAAGGGTTTTGTTAGGGATCCTGTGAACATCGAACTAGTCAAAGCGGCAAAGCCAATAAGACAGATTTTAAGAAGGATGGGTAAGGAGAAAATGAATAGTTTAAAAAAAGACGTGGACAAACTTTTGGATGCGCAGGGTTCGTTGTGCTAGTGGATATGCTGAATGAGTGAGCCCAGTAGTGGTCACTCCAAAGAAAGATTGGCATTGGAGAATTTGTGTTGATTACAAGCCATTGAATGTAGTGACCAAAAAAGATCCTTACCTTTTACCTTTCATTAATCAACTTTTAGATGCAATGGATGGCTTTGAAAGATATAATGTCTGTGATGGTTATTTCGGATATTTTTAGCTTTTTCTTTCTCCTAAAGATAAATAAAAGACTACTTTTATCACGCCATGGGGTTGTTTCTGCTTTTGCTGCCTTCCTTTTGGATTGACAAATGGGCCTGGAGATTTTGAAAGAAAATTAGATTTGGTCCTTACCCCATTTCTTGGAAAGTTTTTCAAAGAATTCATAGATGATTTTTGCATATACAGTTCAAGGAAAGAGCATGCTCAAAAGCTTGAAATGACTTTTGCAAGGTATGATGAATGCGGGGGTCAGTTAAACCCTAAGAAGTGTCATTTGGCGTAGCCAAGGGTAAAGCTTCTTGGACATGTGATTTTAGAAAATGGGATAAAGGCAAATCCAGAGAAAGTGGAAGCTTTGTTGTTTCTGTCATCTCCAAAAGATACGAGACAGTTGGCCACTTTCATACAGAAGATTAAATATTTGTCTTGTTTCATACCTTTGGCATCATAGTTATTGTATCCATTGCAGCAAGCAGTTAAGAATGACCCCTTGGAGTGGACACGTGACTGTGAAGATGTTTTTGACAAAGTCAAATAAGTTTTAAGTACACTACCCATTATGCAAGCTCCTGACTGGGAAAAAAAGTTTTATGTTAACCCATCAGTGGGAGATGACGCCATGGGGGCCATGTTGTTGCAAAAGGGGAAAGGAATCTCAGTATATGAAGCGTGTTCATTATGCTAGAAGAGTGAAGACTCCTCATAAAAGAGATTACTATGAAATCAAATTGGTGATGACAAGTATGGTTTATGCTTGCAGAAGATTTAGACATTACTTGTTGCAAAAGGCGTTTCAACAATTGTTCAATAATTCGAATATATCAAAAACAATGATGAAATGGGTAATTGAACTCCAGGAGTTTTAGTTCACATTTTTGGTAGAAGAGAGTACTTGGGCTACCCTTGCAAATTTACTCACTTATAAAGATACCCTTGTTTTGGTTGAGGAAGAGGTAGTGCGAAAGAAGAAAGTCGAGACTCTTGCCATATCTGATGCTTCACTGTTATATTTTGACGGCTGTTATCGAAGAAGTCATGATGCGAAAGAAGAGGTAGTGCGAAAGAAGAAAGTCGAGACTCTTGCCATATCTGATGCTTCACTGTTATATTTTGACGGCACTTATCGAAGAAGTCATGATGCTGCTTCGGGAGGCATTGTCATTTATGATGCACAAGAAAAATTTATAAGGAACCAAGGGCTAAAACTTGATGCAAAAAGTAACAATGAAGCAGAGTACATAGCTCTTGAAGGTGATTTGCACATCTGTTTATAGTTGGGAATTAGATGCTTACAAATCAAAGGAGATGCCTTGTTGTCGTGAAGCAAGTATTGGTAATATGGAAGAATAAGAATCCGAAACTGAAGAATTTAGCTTCAAGGTGAAATCATTGCTCAAAATTTTGAAGCATGGAGTTTGCAGCATATTGAGAGGTTTCAAAATGAAGAAGCCCATGATGCTACCCAAGAAATGATCACTTGTGTGTTTGTGTTGAAGGCAAATGTCCCTTTATATCACGGGAGGGAAGTGTTTCAAAGGAGATGGGTTTTTTGTTGACAGGTGTTTTACTTGAAGGTCTACCATCCTCCAAAAAGTATGCTTTTATAAGAAAAGCTTGGAAGTACAAAATGCTTGATGATGTGCTTTACATGAAAGGAAGTGATTTGGTTTTGCGTCGTGTGCCGTGGAAAGAGGAGATTTACAAGATTTTGGAAGAAAATCATGAGGGATCTTGTGGAGGCCATTTTGCCATGAAGATCATGTTGCATAAAATTTTGCAAGAAGGCTATGTGTGGCCAAGCATTCAACAAGATGTTAACCATTGGTGCAAGTCTTGTTTCCCTTGCCAGAAGATGGGAAAGAGAATTTTGACGCCCGAGTTACAAAAAACAATTTTAGCTTTTGATGTGTTTGAAAAATGGGGTCTTGATGCTATTGGACCTTACCCATGACTAGCAAAAGGAATGCTTACATTTTGACAGGAGTGGATTATTTATCACGATGGATAGAAGCCAAATCTGTCAAAATAAATTATCAATAAGGAGATTAGAAAGTTTGCATATGAGAATATATGCTGCAAATTTGGTGTGCCATTAGAATTACTTTCTGATAGACGACCGGGATTTAGAGGAGAGCTGCTTGATTTCTATGCGAGAAGCTCAATATACAACACAAGTATAGTTCTCCTTATTATCCATAATGCAATGGTCTCAATGAAAGGTTTAATGGAGAGTTGGTGAAAATCTTGACAAATATGACCCAAACACATGGGAAAGCTTGGGATTCAAAGTTGCCTTGTGCATCATGGACCTACATAACTGCTATCAAAACGAGCACGGGGTTTTCTCCTTACCACTTGGTCTATGGCAAGGAAGCAGTATTGCCAATCAAGGTGGAGATTCCTGCACTCAAATTGTTGTCATTGGGAAATGAAGAGCAAACAAATACTTGGTAGAAAAGGTTGTTGGATCTACAATGTTTGCAATTGGACAGAGTTTTAGCTTTGAGCTACTATGAAGAAGTGTCAAATAAGGCTCAGCTAAAAAAGCTAATGAATGCGTAAAGGATAAGGGAATTGAAAAGGGTGATCTTGTATTGCGATACAATAGTAAGTTGGACAATACCTTTCAGAAAAAGTTTCAAACCAAGTGGGAAGGTCCTTTTATTGTTGTGAACAAGTTTGATAATGGCACATATCACTTGGCAGATTTGACTGGTACACAACATAAATATCGAGTTGATGATTATAGGTTGAAGAAATATATGGCACGTTTGATGACAATTGTGACAGATGAGATGCTATCAATGGAGGAAGACAATGTAAGAACATCTGAGAATGTAAATGGGATTTTTGGGAATGAGCTGTAGCAGTTGTTCACCCTAGAAACCTCTACTTTTCTTAAATGATCAAGCAGGCTAGGGTGGGATGGCAAGCTATGTCACACATTTTTTGGATGAGCCTAAAGTCATTAGATCATGCCAAAAATCTTGCCCACCCGCCTCATGTATATATGTGTACATAGCCCTGCAAGTTTTGAAAGTGACCATGTAAAAATCTATGTACAAAGGCGTGATTTTGCCAAGCTTCGATGCTGACGTTTTGGGTTGTTCAAGTCTCCAAGACATGGTTTTTAATAAATATTTTCATCCATGCTTTATAGCTTGTGAATCGGACTTGTACATCATGAGTTATGAGAATCCGAAGTGGGCGGTCTCAACTTAGAAAGTGATTGCAGGTGTATATGACAACGGCAATTGGGCCAACTTGGTTGGAATTAGAAATGTTGAGTTGTAAGATTTCTAGAAGTGACCGAAATGATGGGCATCAAGCTGAATATTATAGTGTGTCATTCAGTGACCAGAGCAGCAAGTTATGCTTTGGGGAAGGTTGTCCGAGAAGTGCTCCTGCTTTGGGGAGAAATTGGAAATTTATTGGGCTTGAGGGAGTTGGGAGGATTGGGGAGGAAGTTGCCATGTGGCATGGGAATTATCCCACATGGGAAGGGAAAAGGGAAGAATGGGGGTTATATAAGACACATTGGGGGCCCATTATGGGTGTATCAAAGTGAGAGGAGCTCTTAAGGCTTGGCTATGGAGGGGCTCGTGGGCTTGATGGGGGAGAAAAGGCACCTTTTTTGGGTTCTCACTCAGCTAGATAGGTACCTGGTTCAAATTTTGGTCCCCAAACACTTGCCCCCACCCCATTCCCTTGGTCAAAGGGTCACTGACACCTCATTTTATGCCCAAAAAGGCAAAAAATGAGCCAATTAAAAGAGGCCTACAAAGAGAGCTTCGTCGGCTGAGAAGAGAGATAATTTTTTTGGGGATAAAAGATAAGGAAACCCCCCATTTTAATAGCTACAACACCTACACAACTTCCAAAGAAAACATTTTTTAGCAAGAAAGAGTACACCCCCGGGTTCGCGTGGCCATAACTCTTTCATCTCTCATCTATTTTTTGCCCAAGGATACTCTATGGACATCTCCATGAGACGAGCTTCATCATGATGTCCTTGGTTTCTCCTAATTTTGAGTGTGTTTTATGCTTGAAGGGTTTGTCATAAATCTCTACAGGTGTTTTCAACGGTGCGATAGTTCTTCCTTCTCTGACGACGTGATTCGTGCAAGGCTATAGAGGTACTTTTTTTTCTTGTCATTTTCACGCTAACAACGTTTTTTCTAATGTCGTGAATACTAAAAACCTAGTTCAACCACGTCAGTACGAGTATCATAAGTTTAAAGAGCCATAATAGTGACAATATAACCATACACAGCTATCCATAAGTACAAATTGCTTGAAACTCATAAACACTTTATACTTTTCCTTATGTAGATACACATATGCTTGCATCAAGAGTGATCATCAACAAAATTCACAAATAAAAATGTTTCCCAAATGATGAAATATGCATTCGGTGTATAACCGAGTGTGTGTTTGCTAGAAATGTTGGAAATAGGGTTGCAAGGAAACACACATAGCTTGGAGAAGATGAAGGAAGCTTAAGGCACACAACAGAGAGTGTATTACTTAGAGTGCCCTAGAGGGATGGGCGTATATACAATGCACGGGGGGAAAAACCTCCTAGTGAGGGGAAAAACGCCCCGACAGTCCTAAGTGTGTTCACACACATTACTACCACATGAATATGGTAACAAACCCCCCTTGTGAGTGATGTGCTAAACAAGAGCTAGCACATAGAGTATAGGGAAGTGCCATGCCATGAGGATATCATCAATCCACAAAAGGGAGTAAGCCCAAAGCTTTGCAGAAAGCTTCAAACTTCTCACGAGACAATGCCTTTGTGAAAAGATCTTCAAGGTTGTCCTGTGTTGGCACATAATCCAAGTTGATCTCTCCTTTTGAGAGCCTCTCCTTGACATAGTGGTAATGCACCTCAATGTGCTTTGTGCGAGCATGAAAAAATGGGTTTCTCGCAAGTGCCAATGCACTCTGAATCTCAGTGTAGATGGTGTTGGTAGTGTCCTGTTGAACACCCAAATCAACCATAAGGCATCTGAGCCATACACACTCAACTGTACCTGTGAAGACCGACCTGTACTCAACCTCAGGACTAGAAGTGGCCATAGGTTTTTCTTGCTCAACCATGAGGTACATGAACTGGTGATCATGAAACAAAAACCACTCGTGGACACTCACATGTCAAAACAACCAACCCAATCTGAGTCTGAAAAATCATGTAAATATGGCAGTAATGATCCCCCCTTGGGATAAAACAACCCAAGATGTAAAGTGCCACTCATATAGCAAAGGATTCGCTTGCTAGCCTGCCAATGCTTAGACCCTGGGCTATGCATAAATTTGTTGACCTGTGAGACTCCAAACTGAATATCCGACCTCATTTTATTTACATAAATAAGGCATCCAACAACAATTTGGTAAAGAGTGGCATCAAAAGGATCACCATCATCAAAAGGATCACCACCATCATGAAGACTAAATTTCAAACGTGGTAGGTTTGCAATCCTCAAGTCCAAACTTACATAGCAATGTCTCTATGTAACTTGTTTGACTTTGAGGTTTCCAAAGTTTGGAATATGCTATTAGCTCTCACTCTAGCAGTAGGTATGGCTAAGAGCAAGATTTAAGCGAGAATTTACTTTTGAATTTCCAAACAATTGGCTACAGAGGGCAACAAGGTTAGACACTTTCTAGTTCTTCCTCTTTTTTTGTGTGTTTCAACCTTTAATTTGGTAAGGATTGCATGTTGTGCAAAGCAAAGTGCTTTGACAAAATTTAGGAGAAGCAAGACTTCTAGCCCGTGCCAAGGTACTGCCCATTACCAATACATATTGTGCAAGGCACTTTGGGTATCGGCTCAAACTCTTGAGGCTGTTGTTGTAGCTAAGGGATCCCACTTTACTTTTTTGTGTGGCATGCATGGTGTGCCAATCAAGTGGAATTCATTCCCCTCAATCATTGTTTACGCTTCCATTATAACACCAACTACTCTATCAAGGACACAATAAGATATTGAATGTTTAATATGATTTAATCAAATGAACTTAATTCACGGGAAAAGTGCCATAATTAAGTCAATCTAGCACATTCACAAACACATCCAAAGTAGGTGAGTCGAGCTCTGGCTCGAGCTCTGGCTTATATTTTTGGGCTACATCTCTATGAGAGAGCATCATACAAGCAGACTGTTGTACACTTATATGATAAGCTACATGATAGGCAACATATGCACAAAAGCATACGTAGAGGGCACATACCACTGTAGGTTAAGGGATTTTCCTCATTCCAAGGCATGCTCTCTCTTTGTCTTTCTCTTTCTCGTTCTCGTTCTCTTTCTCTTTCCTTTATTTCTGAAGGAATTGTGAAATTAAGCATGTTTTTGCTAACATCTTCTACGTCGGTATGGTAAAAAAAGGAAGGGCTTAGAGCCATCTGTTTTCAAAGGGCTACGAGCCATCTAAGTTAGAATGGCTAAGCCATCTATTTGTAATCCATCAGGGATTGTTCTAAAGATAAAAAGACAAGCAAGAGTCTTGCCATTAATGATTGTCTCGGTGTCACTAAGGCACCGTGTACTTTTAGTGTGAAGATCAAGTTGAGTTTTTGATGATCTTAAACTCGTAAAGGCTTATCTATATCATGGTTTATGGATGAGGTAAGTGTTTTAGACAGCATAGCTGTCCACAAAAAGCTAAGGGTTACCTCTCTGATTTCTTGACATGCATGCATGGCATGCCAGTACGGTGGGATTATTTGCACTGAATCATTTTTTACGTTTCTACTATGACATCAGCTATTCTGTCCAAAAGGAGTTGAGGCTAATATATTTTCTTGTGATCATTGCATATGATTACAGTGGAAGGAACTTTTTGTGCACAAGGTGCTAGCAATATAGAGGATGCTTTTGGTGGATAGAAAGTAGGCATGGCTTTGCTATCAAGAAAATAATTCATGGGACCACATGAATAGATTAAGAGAGCCTCCCAATAGGTAATCTCTTATTGCAAACCCAAAGAAATCTGGTATGACTACGTTCTTTGGAGTGTTAGAAATCATTCTCTTCTGTTTGCAAAGAGATATGATTATTTTGAGGTGTAGTTGTGAATAAGATACCAGCTTGAGAAGATTTGTTGCTTAGTTCTAGCATTGACATGTCTCTAGGAGTGGTATTTCAAAGGTATGACCCGACTAATACACAATCACTCCATCGTTGCTGAGGATTATAGTTTGCACTCATTATAGTTGTACTTTCAAGGAAAATTTTGTAATCCACCAAGGAATAATGGACAAGTTCAACTCTCCAAGTTGATTCCTTTGGTTTGAAAAGATAGCACCCAAGGTTACCAATTTATACCACTTGATTTTCACTAATCTTTCAATTAATGTTACAAGGCCTTTTCAGGTAGGACATTTGGTCATGTGCACATGACTACGTGTAAGTGACTGCTATGTTCAATCTTCACATACGCATGTGATTTGGTTTGATTCTATTTTTGAATATGTTTTGCTTGAATTCTCTAAGTAAGATGCGTCAGCTTGAATGCTTTCATCCATTTTGTTCTTTAGAGACATGACAAGGTTATGTAGGAGCAAAGAATTTTGGGATGCAGTGTTCTAGATACATTTCTATCATTAAGGGCCTTGGTCTAGGAACTTATGGAGTTTGGTTTAGCCAATGTGAAGCAAGGGTTATGAGGGTCCCTCTCACTAATGTAGATGAGTGTTTATAGTAACTCCACACCAATACTTTTTGTACTTGAAGGATGTCATTTTTTGGGACATCCCTATATGAAACATATTCCACATGTGGAGAATATGAATCTTTAGGAGAATGACCTGGGACCATTATTTCAATCATTTGTCGGGATAAAGTCCCTAGGGGCTAGTCAAATATGTTTATTAGATCATTTTGAGCACATTGTATCAGGAATAATTTCAGTGGCTAGAAATTGTCGGCTACTTAGTAAGACTTGTTAAGGTTACAAGTATTGTTAAACAACAATAGAGGATGGTTGTTTACACATGTAGCAAAATTATGTTATGTTAAAGTTCATTTGGTACCTAGATGTGATGGATTTTTACATTCTATTATGGTCCAAATATGTTAGCACAACTTTCACGTGGAGAGAATTTAGTTCTTTTCCCATGAGCCATGAGCATAACATTAGCCATAAGCATTGGCAAGTACGGTTATGGATACGAAGGTTGGGATATGTTTTTTGCCAAATGGATGCAGAGTAGGTGTTATGGGTCCTAGTGTTTATGTTTAACAAAGGCTAAATTGGATCGGCATGCACATTCATGATATTGATAGCTTCTAAAGCATTTTTCAGTCTATGTGTACTATCTCTATGAGATTAATTATAGATCCATCAATCACCAATAGAGGTCATGGCTCAATTTGGGTGCTTGTAGATCAGCTCACTACAATTAACCAAAATGGTTGTTCCTAAAATTATTGATTAAATAATGCAAGGAATTGTGATCCCTATTTACGAATCATTTTGGAGGGTTGTCTATAAACGATGGGAAAACACACCTCAATACTGTCACTTATCCAGAGAGAATAGGCAGTTGACAAGTGTTAATCTTGTGCTAAAGGATATGCTAAGCAAGCACGCTAGCACCAAACAATCCAATTGGAAGGGTTATTTATCTAGTTGGCATTTGCATACCATAAGGCAAAGCATGTTGCAAGACTAAGTTTAGTCTCTTCATATATAGATGGGTTCTCAACATTGAACATCGGTTATGGTGGGGTTGTTTTTATTGATGAAGAATGATATTAAGTCACAGACTTATACTTTGCTTAATGAGTTACGTCATCCAATTACTTTCATGGAAAGTGAAAAAGGTACTCTTTCAGATACATCTTACTTGTGATAACTTGTTTAGCACACTCTAATGAGTTCTAAATGAAGTTTATACACTATGTTGGCGAATATATGTCGGTTACACAAGACAATTACAAAAGGACAACAATGCGAAAAATCAAGATGTTCGTCTTGATTTCATTGAACCTCCTACTCAACCATGTTCCGATCAAATGGACAACTGGATCCATGAAGGATGCCACTGCAGAAAACATTAGTGTTCTTTATGAAGATATCATCACTTTTGTTTTTGAGGACAAAAACGCTTCTCCAAGGGGGGTGTAATGTCATGCCTGGGGTAAGATCGGGCACACCAAGGCCTAGGCAGACATGCAATAAAGGGGTGCTATAGTTGGATGGTAGCAAGCCTATATATAGCAAGGTTGGATGGAAAGTTGCATGGTCCAATCTCCTCTGTCTTACATTACCTACCATTTCACAAAACTTTAAAAAATCCTTACCAACAAGCTTTTTCACCTTTCTTGATATGACGGTGAGTATTTGGAATCATAAAGCAAAACCGTTGGGTGGCGTTTACAAGTGGTTTACTTTTGGTTCACTTGGAATTTAGTTGAGAAAGCCATGAGTTTACATTGGGCAAATAACTAACTACATTGGCTTCATTTTGAAATTGTTTTAAGCGAGATGACCACTAGCGAGATTGTATAAGTATGTAGTCCTATTCCAAAGGAGATTTGAATTTGCGATAAAGTGGCTACATAGGAATTTCTTAACCATCATATAAAGGTATGGAGGCACATGCAACATGTGCATGGGAGATGGTGCATTGATATTGTGTTTCAAGGACTTGACAAATTCTTGTTGCCTCCAAGCCCTAGCTAAAACACATTAAAAAATTATCATCTTCTGGTTTGGAATCTACGAAACCCTTTTTCAATTCATTGACTTAACTTTCCATACACTAATCTAGCCTTCAAGTTTGGTTTCATTTCAATGTCTAACCTTTAATATTGTGCTCAATGGATCTATGTGTTACCGAGAGAAAGAGTACAATTATAAAGAGCAAGCATTGTGAGCCATGTCTCCATATGAGAGAGAGAGAGAGAGAGAGAGAGAGAGAGAGAGAGAGAGAGAGAGAGAGAGAGAGAGCTACCTTCCCTCCCACTTGCTCACCTGCTTGTCGGGTTGTGTGCCCTGCCCTTCCCTCCCTTCGGTCACCTGCTAGCGTTTTCAAGCTATTTTGGTGGCTTCTTCCCTGCAACGCATACTCTCCAGAGTATTAGGTTGCGTAGATGGACTCTTCAATGTACTATAGGGAAAATTGTTTGGAGGGGCTCCCAATCTTGCTTCACTCGGGCCTATAGCAAACCCTGCAAGACATGGCGCTTCATCGAGTTCCTTTTGCTAGTATTTGTGAAGGTGCAAAAGTCAACCTAGAGAATACCCAATACAGGCTGATGGATTGATTCCGTTCCTTTTTACCTTCATCTTTTTTCTTTGTTTGTTTCTGGTTTTTTGCTTGCTTTTCCTTTTACTTTATGTGTGTGTGTGTGTGTGTGTGTGTGTGTGTGTGAAGCCTATTTTTAGAGCATGTTTTTTGTTTGATCTCATTGGCTTTTTACTTTGCTATTTATTTCCTTGTGCACCTTTTTCTTCAATTTCTGGTCTTTTCATTGGGTTGCTTGGGTTTGTTGTTGTTGGCTTGCTACTCTACTCTCTACTTGCCCTACCTGACTTCTATATCAGGTTTTCAAAGTTTGTTGTCATTAAAGCCTCCTTCATTGTCTTCTTGGAGTTACCTCCCCACCTTTGGTCCTCAAGAGCCATCTTCAACAAGTGGACTATTTCTATCCTGGCTGATAGGTCCTTGTCAACTCTAGTGTAGTGCTTTGTTGCTCAGCTTTTGGCTCCCTCCTTTAATTTCTTGGTGATGTCAGGTGCCTCTTCTCCCTCATCTTCATCATCAAATACTCTCTCCCTTCACTTTATCCATTGCCTCTTGCTATCGGATTATATCCTTTGGCAAGAAATGCCCAACGTTCAAGCTCTTGCCATTGCAGATGTTCCATGTCCTTGTCATTGCTGGTGGTTTTTGGTGGTTCAGGTGTTTGAAATATAGTTGCTTCGTATGCTTTTGATGGAAGTGCCTATCTTTCAAAGGTCTACAAAACCATGTTCTTCACTGAAAGGGAAAATCTTCCTCACTTACATGCTTGAACCTATCCCCTTGTCAATGATAAGCACTATCGCAGCAATTTAGATTAGCTTCCACTCCCTTTGATGTGAGACAGTGCATTGGGGCAATGCAGAAGAGTCAAATTGATTGTGAACATTATGCTCATGACAAGTTTGAGAGTCTGAATACCACACACTACTAGAGTGCTCAATTTTTTGTCACATCCGAACTTGCTTCCTCCACATTTTTAGCCATGACTTAGAGATGGGATGCATTACACTTTCTATGTGATTCCTCAATTGACTTGCAAGTGAATGAAGCTTTTCTACAATGCCAATGTATTATGGCCGGAGAGGAATCTGGTGGGTCACGCTTCATACATTACACCACCCATATTGCCCCCAACTACAAAACCATGTTCTTCATTGAAAGGGGAAACGGTACTCACACTTACATGCTTGAACCTATCCCCTTGTCACAACAATACTCACTATCGCAGCCATTTGGCTTAGGTCCCACTCCCGTCGACGTGAGACAGGGCGTTGGGGCAATGGAGAAGAGTCAAATTGACTGTGCACATTATCCTCATGACAAGTTTCAGAGTTTGAATACCACACACTACTAGAGTGCTCAGCTTTTGGTGACATCCGATCTTGCTTCCCCCACATTTTTAGCCATGACTTAGACCTACATGCTTTCCTCTCCCAACCACAATGCGGGCTCTCCATTGCGACTCTCATCCCCACAATTTTGGAGCATCAAGAGTCATTCATCAACCACACACATACTACATGACATGTAACTTTCGTCCCATAAGTCATATTTGACCTCTGAGGATGATAATAAAATCTATCTATTTATCTCTCTCTCTCTCTATCTCTCTATATATCTCCCTCTCTGTACATATACTATATGCATCTCATGACTAGGTAGTGACAAGTCTCTTTCTCTTTTTAGACCTAGGTTATTCCACTTCATCATAATTGGTCTATACTTATGTTTATACATTATTTATGATTGTTTCTACTTAACCATCCATGTTGGTACCAACTTTCATAAGTATAATTGGTTATTACTTAACCTTAATTTGTTTATAATTCATTTCTACTTAACCACCCATGCTGGTACCAATGTACACTCTCATGATCACTTGCAATTAATTGATGCATCTATTCTCTTTCAGTAATGGATAGCCCTTCTTCTGGCTCTGGAAATGTTTCTCAAGGAGATCATGACGTCAATGAAGTCAACATGCCTACACCTCCGGAGTGCAATAGCATGTGAGCTACAAAGCATTTGGCTAGATCAAGGGGAAATTTAATTGTGAAGGTCCTTCAAAGTGTTTGAAAATCATTCATGGATTTTGTAAACACAAAGAAGCTAGCCAACAAGAGTGCAAAAACTTCTTACAAAAGGTTTGCAGACAAGTTCATGGTGAAGAAGGCCACATCAAATTTTGAGAGGAGGTGATTTTAGCATTGCAGGATATCAAAGATGAAGCTACATATTTAGAAGGCCACAAACTTCTTACAAAAGGTTTGCAGACAAGCTCAAGGTAAAGAAGGCCACATCAGATTTCGAGAGGAGGTGATTTTAGCATTGCAGGATATCAAGGATGAAGCTACATGTTTAGAAATCAACCAACATGAGCTCTATACATTCATGGAAAATTTCAAGGATGAGGTTGTGCAAAAACTGTCTTTGTGCTTCAAAGAACACAAGGACCAAGTTGAAGCCCTAAAATCACACATAGTTGGTTTGAGGTTTGGGATTAGGACCTTCAAGGAACACAAGGAGCAAGTTGAAGCTCTGAAAGCACATGTAGCGGATTTAGGGTAAAGAGATGAAGACCTAAAATTTTGCAATTACTTGCTTCAGTGCCATTGACAGGAGACTTAATCGTATTGTCATGCCTAACACATAGAAAGGTGTTACAACATCTAATCCTAACATGTAATGTTTTTTGGACTAATGATGTGGCAAAAAATCATTTTATCATTGTAGCAATTCTCTCTCTCTCTCTCTCTCTCTCTCTCTCTCTCTCTCTCTCTCTCTCTCTCTCTCTCTCTCTCTCCCCCCCCCCTTATGAACACATGCATGAAAAGCTCTATGTGTGTGTGTGTGTGTGTGTGTGTGTGAGAGAGAGAGAGAGAGAGTGCGCTCCTTGCCGCACTATCGAAGCAAGGGCCTTGCCTAACACTGTGTGCGAGCCATAGACGGCTCCAAGCACACAACTAGCTTAACTAGTAAGCTCAAAAGAGGGCAATGGTGTGTCACTCACCGCTCTATGCTCCTGCCGTGGAGGATTCCTCGCCACAAAGAAGAAGGAGACACCGCTACGTCGCGCTCAACCGCTTCACCGCCGTCGTGCCGCCGCAATGCTCGATCGTGCTCTCTCTCTCTCACACATACACACACACACACACAAGGAGGTGAAGAAGAAGAAGATGGAGATGGAGATGGAGCAAGAGCACTCTTCTATTGCACAAATGAGAGAATAAGTGAATTTTAGGTTTAGTTGGCTTTTATATGAGCTCACCCCATTCACACTTGGGCGCCCATGCTTAGCCAACTAATCCCTTGAATGTCCCAGTTAGAGTGTGCCTCTCATCGGCGATCACTCTTACCCTTTTCCTATCGGACCGACAAGCCCGGTACCTGACTCTACCAAATAAATAATACAATTTCCACCGTAGGTTACAAGTCTGTCTCGTAGGTGATAGGGTGTCCGTGAGCCGTGAGGGTTAACATGCCCCCCTTCCTGATGTAGATTCCGTCCTCGGAAGCTATTGAGTTGAAGCTCGTTGGTCGAGGTGGAAGAGCATTTGAGATGAATGTCCTTAGCCTTCATTAGTCACTGCAAAATCAAACAGCATTGCATAGTAATTGCATTTTCATAAGCGATTAAAAAGCATATGCAATTTTAGGCAAACAATTGATTGGTAACAAAATTTTAAACAATTTGTCGGCAATAAGCATTAAATTGCAAATGCATAAACAGATGTAAAGGTAAAAAATTAAACAAGTCTGGGGTCTCTAATTTAACGGTCGAAAGGCACTAGAGATCGACTATTAATACCATGGGTAAGCTTCTTAATTTTCTCTGGTTAATTAAGTTGTTTAATCGCGAGAGCCAAGTATTTCATGTTCGAGGGCTGACTAGAGGCTATACCTAGAGGACCTTGTAGTTAAGCTACGATAAAAGGAATTTCTCATGAAATCATCGCCTGACTGATTACCTTTTCTTTGACCCCCCAAAGTGTTTTCACAGTGATTCAATTTGATGTGTGTGCTTATTTTGTATGCCTTGGGTTTTTTGCTTTTCAAGGAAAAGTGTCCACACTGGGAACCTCTAGGGCTCTAGTACCATAGGCAATACATGTGAGTGAAGTACCAAATCAAGCTGAGATTTCTCTTCCAGCTTAAGATTTTACATTGTGGCACTTTGATTTTTTGTTTGTTCATTTTCAGCATTTTAATTTTGTAACTTTGGGGGGTCATATAACACTGATACACCTCCCCAGGCTCATCACACTAGTAAACTCCCTTTATAATACTTAAGCGAAAGGTCAATAGAGTCAAGCCCACTAGAAATCCCTAGTACATGTCACACAATGCTGCCTAAATCGGATTAAGAACCTAAGGAACCATTGATTATTAGGAAGGCATTCCCCATGGTATTAAGAGAAGATCTCTAACACCTAACTTGGTCAAACTAGCTTAGTCGGACTGGTTGATTTTTAAACCTAGACAAGTGATTATGACAAAAAATTACATTGAATTAAATGTTTGTTACTAAGCAAATGTGCTGGATATTATCCTACCAATCACAATCAAAGCAGACAATCATAGATGCAAAAAAGATAAGGGGCAATGCTAATGGACAAGAAACACCTGTTTGTGTTGATGGTCGCGCTTGATTTGAAGAGTGAGTCGAGATAAAGATTTCATGAAGGTCCAAATCCTATCAATAGCAACACGCTCCTATACACACTAGGAAACAAAAGGAATACCTCCAGGAGGCACATTAGTGGGAAAAGGTACCAACACTTATTGAACACAACAAAAAACATAAGGAACCCTAACCTAATTATTTGCACTCCCCTAGAGAGTCAAGGGAATAGGATATTGTAGAGGTTGGGGGGAAACCCTAAGGCTAAACCCCTATCCTCGTCGTCGAGATAAACAAAGTCATCATCCATGAGACCATATGTGCCATCCGTGTAGTCCTGTAAATTTTCTTCTTCATCATAGGTGCCCATGTTTACTAAGAAGGTCACTAGACGCCTATAGTCATATTGGTCAAAAGGGTAGGCTTGTGCAATGGGAGAAACGCTCTCTACTAAGTATGGATCAGACGTGGTCAAGAGACGTATCAGCCATTCTAACTCCTCAAAATTCCTCTCACATGCTAGCGTACCTATCAAATCCCATTCACATGCAAGCACTGGAAAGACCATGTGAAATATTTGTGAGAAGTAACGAGGGTACCTCTCACCCAAGGCAGGAGTGGATGACTCTAGCGTACTAGCCATATCTGTACACGCAAATAGATGATGGTTAGAGTGCAAATATTACAAGGGTCGTGTTCTTGTGCATAATTTGTTTTTATGATTTGTGTTATGGCTCTTGCTCTTTTACATTTTTATCTTGTTTTTGTGAGTATAAGGCTTTATATATACATTCCCTAAGATTGGAGATTAAGAGGTCAGGGAGAAAGGTTGAGAGGGAAGCAAGTGAATAATGGATGTCCACAAACACTCCCCCCTTCCTTGGGTAGATCATATCGGTTGAGTACTTGCAATATTACTGCTTGCTTCAACTACAAGTGTTGAAGTGGGAGGTTCATGGGTAGCCGGCAAAGACGAGTTAACCACCTTGGCTTGTGAATGTTGGCTATCCTTCAACTTTGCTAGAGTTTGCAACGTAGGTGACTTTGCTTGAATGATGGGGGTAAGAGTCGGTGGTCACGTCGTGACACTACCAGTATCCCAATCAATAATGCATTTGGTTTCCAACATCCACGTGCGTCCCAGGTTTACGTTGCCTTCCATAGCTCCCGCGGGCATGACTAGAAACCTCTGCACTATGCTTCCATTGTCATAGACAACAGGGGTCTGAAGGAATCCAAGAATAGCAGTTTTCTTTTTATTAATGCCCTTGACTTGCATCGTACTCGGGGATAGGGTCAGTTTCCCTAATTGACACCAAACTCCATAGGATAACAAATTGTGTTTAGCTCCCGTATCTAATAAGGCATTGTATAGTACTTTCCCATAGGGGCTATTTAGCTCAATTGGGTATCGTAGGGGTGGCTCAGATTCTAATGAGTCGTCATCTCTGTCCTCGAAAAATGATTGCGTGATTCCCAGATTAGCCTGTGGTTGGCGTCTAAGACGTTGTTGTCATTCTCGAGCCTCAACTCTTGCTTGGATTTTTTTAAGCTCTGCTTGTTCCTTGGCAGCCTTCTTTTGATGGATGGCTTGCAACTCTTCCTGGTTTAGAGGATCATAATATCTTTTGAATTTACTCCCATTAAGGAATCCAATGGTTTCAACTCCATCTAGAGTCTCCACACGAATGGTACCTTGCGGGGTAATTTCACACACTCGATATGGTCCCTTACCAGCGTATTTCAATTTCTTCTTTTCATTACGTACCCCGTACATAAGAACTTTATCACCAACCTTGATGTCTTTATCCTTTAAATGGCTATCAAACCACTTCTTTCTCCTATCCTTCTCCACTAGAGAATTTCACACGGCTAATTGCCTCTCTTCATCTAGCCTTTCCAGGATATATAATCGCTCCACTAAGGGGTTACCATCCCAACCTTCTTGAGAAGCTACTCGAAGACTAGGAATGACAAACTCCCATGGCATAACTGCTTCTTGGCCATACACCATCTTAAACGGTGTGCAATTAATAGCAACTTTATACGCAGTACGATAAGCCCATAAAGCTGATGTAAGCTTTAGGTCCCAATCAGTGCGATGAGCCTCAACTGTCTTTGTCAAAATGGAGATGAGAGTTTTGTTGGTACTCTCAGCTTGGCCATTTTCTTGGGGATAATAGGGTGTAGACTTGTGGTGAGATATCATGAAGTTTGATTTGAGTTCTTTTATTACTTCATTTATAAAATGAGTTCCATTCTCACTCACAAGTTCAAAGGGGCATCCAAAACGTGTGATAATGTTCTCAAAGAGGAACTTAGCTGTTGTTTTTGCATCCGCCTTTCGTGTTGCTTTTGCTTCAGCCCATTTGGTTACATAGTCGGTAGCCACAATGATATATCGTGATTGCGTGTTACGTGCAGCCGGACTAATCGGTCCTACAAAGTCTAAGCCCCACTTTTCAAATGGTTGGGTTATCTTGATGGGATGTAGAGGCATCCTATCACTTCTTTGTGGCTTCTTGAAGCATTGGCATTCATCACATCCCTTTGCAAAAAGTGATGCATCCTTAAACAGAGTGGGCCACCAATAGCCTGACTGTAAGATCTTTTGGGCAGTCAACTTTCCTGAAAAGTGACCACTAGCTACGCCCATGTGTGCCTCTTGTAGAATATATAAATACTCATCCTCGCGGGCACAACGTCTAAGAACATCATCTTTTCCTCTCTTATAGAGAGTTCCCGCCAGTAAGCAATAGGGTTCGCATTCCTTGATTAATTTTCGAGCTATATCTTTTCGCAGCTCTTTGGGTGGAAAACCATTAACTAAGAAGTTCACAATATTTTCACTCCATTCAGGCATTGTCTCAACAATGAACAAAGGAGTATCAGGCAATTCATCATCAACCCCCGTAGGAGCTTCGCCATTAGGGATACAAGATAAATGATCCGCCATGACATGTTTCCTCCCAGGCCTCACAACAACGGTGAAGTCAAACTCAAGAAGAATTAACAACCATCGTGTAATTCGACCTGTGGAACACGGCTTGTTTACCAAATATAGCAATGCTTGATGATCAACATAAAACACAAACTTGGTAGCAAGAAGGTAATAGCGAAATTTCTTTACTGCGTAAATCATAGCTAGACCTTCGCACTCTGTAGTAGTGTAGTTCATCTCGGCATCATTTAATTGGCGACTTGCAAAGCTAATAGGGTAGTCCAATTTATGTTCTCCTGGTTGAGTTAGAACACACCCAATAGCAAAATTTGATGCATCAATATGCACATGAAAAGGTACATTCCAATCAGGTGTTCGCAGGATTGGAGCACTTGTTAGGGCCTTCTTTAATAACTCATAAGATCGATGACATTCTTCCGTCCAGTGAAACTCGATAAGAAGCTTGTACAATGGACGCGCTATCTCGGCAAAGTTTAAAATAAACCTTCGATAATAACCAGCATGGCCCATAAATCTTTGAACTCCTTTATAGTTCGTAGGTGGTGGCAAATCGGCAATGGCTTTAATCTTACTCTCATCTGTGGATATCCCGTTCTTGGACACTATATGCCCTAGAATGACTCCATGCTTAACCCAAAATTGGCATTTGAAAGGGTTCAATGAGATGCGATAAAATCTGCACCTTTCAAATATTTTTCGTAGATATAACAAATGCTTCTCCCAAGAAGAATAAACACAAAGGTCGTCTAAGAAAGCTTCACAAAACTCCCTTAGAAATTCTTTAAACGCAGTGTTTATTAATCGTTGGAATGTAGCAGGGGCATTTGTTAAGCCAAAAGCCATAACACGAAATGCAAACACTCCAAACTCTGTGATAAAAGCAGTTTTAGCTTGGTCCTCTAATGCAATTGTGATTTGATTGTAAACAGAGTACCCATCTAAAAAGCTATAAGCTTCCTTGCCCACAACTCTTTCAAGCACATGTTCTGAATATGGCAAGGGATAATGATCTCTCCTAGTAGCTGCATTAACTTTCTTGAGGTCGACTATTGGAGAAACCCATTCTGAGTGCTCAATAGGGTATATGAATCCACATTGGATAAGTTTTTCAATCTCCTCTTGTACAATTTTGGCGTACTTAGGATTCATTGGATAGGGTCGTTGCTGGACGAGTTTAGCAATGTTGATCATGGGAATTGTATGCTGCACCACAGAAGGTGGAACGCCCTTCATGTCATGATATGTCCAAGCAAAGATATCCTTGTATTCCTTGAGGAGCTTCTTAAGTACAGCCTCTTCAGTTTCGGTAAGGTCTTGAGCAATAAAGACTAGTTTAGACTCCTCACCTGGTTCTGCTAATTCTATCTCTTTAACTACCGCTGGACCATCAAAGACTCCACTGCTTCCATTGGTAGGTATTCGTTGGGCTTTGGCATACACAACCTTTCGCTCCCCCGTGGTATAAGATTTAAAATGTTCAGGAGCCGTATGTAAGTCTGCAGGCTCTTATCCTGACGGAGACCTTTCTTTTAGTTCTGTCTCCTTTTGTTGTTGTGCTAACTCTCGGTTTTGACGTCTTCTTATAGTTCGACTCAATTTCGGCTCTGTAACCTCCAATTGAGCGAGGTCAATGGGTCGCGGGCTGCACCACATGACACTCTGGAGATGTTCACCCCAATTGTCTACTAGATTTCGATGAGCATCACATGCCCCTAGATAGCTAAGCCATTCTGCAGTAGATCTTTCCTTGTTTATCCTAGCTCTCACATTTGCTCGATATCGTCGTCTCTTATATGACCTTTGTTTCTTGTTAAGGTTTTGATTTTGGTAAATGTTTGAACTCGACTCGCCTGATAGGTCTTCGCTTGTATCTTCTTCACTCTCATATAAATTACCATAGATGGTCGTACTAGGCCTTGAGTGTTCAGTTTCTATACTTGGTTCACTCGATGTTTCTTCAGGTTCTGAATCCATTTCTCCCTGAGATTCCGTTTCTGATGTGTATTGGCCTGAAGCCTTTGAGGAATCATCGGTTTCACTCTCAGGTAGGTGTGCCTCTTTCTTATCATCGGATGTTACATGTGCTAGACCTAACATGTTTACTGGTTCAATGTGTGGTATCTCTTCCCCATCTGGTGTTACCCAGGTTGTTCCTCTAGCTCCCCATATATCTATAATTTCCGCTAGGTGCACCCAATCGACATTGTCTGACTCAGCCATTCCGGGTAGGATATCCATATAAGGAGAGTTCTCCCCAATATTCGTGTCTTCGTTACACGTGTAACAATACTGTAATGGAGCTGAGTGAATTGTTGTGTCTGATCGATTATCAATGATGAATTTATTTCCTAGAGGATGCGTTCGACCACTTAAAAGATCAACTCGAATGACAGAGTCTTGGAACTGTAAGTAGACGTGGTTTTTGGACCAGTCATGCACCATTTTTGCTTCCCTCATGAATGGACGCCCTAAGATCATCTCAAATGACATAGGATGCTTGGAAAAATCCATAACAATGAAAGTCTACCTTACCTTGTGTCCCAAGACCTTGATTCTGAGATCCTTTAGCATTCCAATAGGCGTAACAATAGATCCATTAGCCATTTTCACCACTGCCCCATAGACTCCCAACAACTCTTTGTCACCATGCTGACTCCCGCACCACTGTCAAGGACCCCCTTTACAGTTAATCCTTTAGTAGTGATTGGTAGAGTAGGATTAGATTCCTCACCTTCAAAGTATTGCCCCAACTTGTTAACGGGTACTTCAATTACAGATTCATGTCCCGCTAGGTCAGATGGTGGTGCTAAATGTTCCTCATCATTCATTACCGAGTCAGGTTTGTTCATATGTGCAAACTGTGGTAATCCGGCCAGTAATTCTCCATTGAGGAAGGCTCGAAGAGCTGAGACTAGCTCGGGGTCTTTATATAGTTTGGACATGATGGTGGTTCTAACTTCTGAAGACATGAAATCCATCAATTTGGCAAGATTTAATGGCATCTTGTGGGACGTAGGACCCTGACAAGAGAATGGTGAAGATGGAATCTCCACTTCCTCAAGGGGGTCGGGCATTCCCTCACCAAACATTCTCTCTAGTAGGAAAGGTATGTGTCCACTTTCAGATGTCCTACCCTCACTCTCTTCCCGAATGATACTGGGTATAGCTAATGGCCTGTAGTTCTTGTGAGGTTAAACTTGTGTGGGAAACACTATGTCCGACATCTGGATATGTTTGGGTTCAGGTTCTAATGTTCGTTGAGTTTCTTCCACCAAACCCCTCAGTTGTTGGACTCGTTCAATTTCCACTGTTGGGTTTGGATAGGTTACAATCTTTCTCTTGCAATCCTCATTTTTTGTCTCTCTTGGCTTATCTTGGGGGTTCGCAACTGGGTGGTTTAACTTTGAATACTCTATTGGTGTTCGTCGTAATTTCCTCTCGTGATACTCCTCAGTAGCTTTTTCCTTTGTAGTAACAGTTTTGGTCTCCGTGGTCTCTATCGAATCTGAGTCATCCTCAGGGTCATTCATATACACGGGATCCTCTCCTATCCCTATGTTAGTCTTTGAACTAGGTTTTGAACTAGAAGCATTAAGGGATTTCTTTCTTCATGTTTTCTTCTTTCTCGCTCGGCCAATGGATGCTGCATCTCTCTCTTCGAGGATGTCATTTTGCTTTTGGAGCATCGACCGTGTGAGTGCATTCACTGGTGCTATGTTTATAGTGGGTGGTGTCCCATCAACAATCTCTATTAAGTTCAATGGTGTAAGTTTCGGTGCGTTTGGATTGTTAGGACACTGTGCGAT
Organism: Adiantum capillus-veneris; assembly: GCF_014529385.1. Taxonomy (NCBI): domain Eukaryota; kingdom Viridiplantae; phylum Streptophyta; class Polypodiopsida; order Polypodiales; family Pteridaceae; genus Adiantum; species Adiantum capillus-veneris. The sequence continues at coordinate 107,098,813 of NC_140938.1, read as the reverse complement.
CAAATGATCTATGCAACAACGATTACAAGTGAGTATTGGCATTGCCAATGCACTCCCTTAACTTGTTTGCATTAGTGCAACATTCTTTTGCATTCTAATGGGGCACTCAGCTACTCGATGTGGTCCACCACATTCGTAGCACTGAAGAGGTGGTCTCCTGGCAAAACTATTAATGTTTTGGCCTCTTGCTGCTAGCGCAGTAGCTTGATATACCGGTTTGATTTGTCCCCAATGGTCTTCCATATAGTACATGGGACACTCCTCAAGCATGTCGACTCCATAGGTGATACTAGAGTCTATGTCCTCTTCGCAATCTACATAAGTACTAGATGACTCGCAACCTATTTGGTTCATAGGTGTAACTCTTGGATGAGGGGGTTGTGGTCCTAGCACTGGAGGTGGCAACGGTGTGGTTTGGACCACATTTTGGGTTCTAGGGACCATGTGCTGTAATGGCAACTGTTGCTCCATGGGTGGGGTAGGCATCAATGAAGGAACTCGAGGTGAGTCTGCCCAAGCTATAGGCGGTCTATTTTCCATGATGCGTTTAAGCATTAGGGAATCCTTCGCTTGATGGACATACCTACCATACACGTTACAAGTCCCGTTAAACTTTACTCTGAAAGTAGGGCATTCACTCGTAGTATGTGCGCCCAAGCAAATTGAGCACCATTGTTGCTCCCTTCTTGGATACATATGAGTGTTTTGTGGAGAACGATTACCCCTAAGGCTTTCTTGGATGGCCTTGGTGAGATCTGCCAAAGTCATCTCAGATATCGTTTGCTCTTTCACGATTGGCTTTATCTTCATTGGCTCATGCCCTGACGCTTGCGAGCTACTAGACTTCGGCTCGGCAGACACTCTTTCTCCTGCAATCATTAAATTATTCTCCAATTGGATTGCATTCATGGTGACTGCTTCCCAAGTAGGGATACCTCTAATGACTAGGCCATTATAGATACTTTCATGTCGTAGTCCCCTAATGAATCTATCGAGCAATTGGTTGTTGTTGAATCGCTCGTTTGGATTGCATCGAGAATTCAAATTCTTTAGGCGACTAATGAAGTCTCTCACGGATTCACCTTCTTCTCGTTGGGCTTTCTGGAGCTGAGAGGCTACACCCCAAAGTACTCCCTTTCGTATGTATTCTTTTAAGAACAGTCTCCTAAGAGTAGAGTAGATCGTTTTTTATTCTACTCCTAAGGTTCTATACCAATCTCCAGCCTTTTCGCTTAGGGTCAAACTCAAAGCCTTACACTTATGTAGCTCATTGTGCTCTTCCAAGGAATCGCACACATGTTCAAAGACTTCCATATGCTTTCTAGCATCTCCGTCTCCATTGAATTTCTGTGTGAGCTTAGCTACTTGAACTGCCTTGCTCCTAGGCTCTCTATCAGGTGCACTACGCATGTTTTCCGCAATAGAGCGACCGATAGTTTGAGCAAATGCTGCCAAATCTCCTATTTGAGCAGGTATAATGGGTGTATGTGCTCCTGGAACCACATGTAAGATGGGAGTTGGCCTTGGCCTTGGCATACGCGCGGCTCTTGGGTCCCATATTTCGAATGGTGGTGTATCAGACGGTGGTCCAAAGTTTACAGGCGTGGCCCTAGGCATAGGGGGTGCCTGATATGGCATGTTATTATTTAATGGCATGGCTCCACTTGTATAAGAGCTTGGGTAATGCCATTGTGGATTGTAATCTCTTGGAATAATCGGAGGTGTAGGAGCTACATGAGGCTGAGGTACGACAGGTGCACACGATTGATACATACATGTAGGTATAGTTGGGGGCACTGTGCTACTAGGCATCGGCGCAGTGTTAACAAATGAACTCCATGGTATACTTCTTGTCATGCTCACCACTGGGATATGCATGGTAGCCGTAGTGTCATTAAGAGAAAGATGAGCTAGATCTAGGAAGGTAAAGCTGCCACTTGTGGGCTCAGATTGTACTGAGGCTCCTGGCGAAACAACATATGGAGGATCAATGGGGCTCACTGAGGGAGTCTCCGAATTTTAGGTTTAGTTGGCTTTTATATGATCTCAACCCATTCACACTTGGGCGCCCATGCTTAACCAACTAATCCCTTGAATGTCCCAATTAGAGTGCGCCTCTCATCGGCGATCACTCTTACCCTTTTCCTATTGGACCGACAAGCCCAGTACCTGACTCTACCAAATAAATAATACAATGTCCACCGTAGGTTACAACGTCCGTCTCGTAGGTGATAGGGTGTCCGTGAGCCGTGAGGATTAACAGAGAGAGAGGAGGGGACAAGGTTTTTGAGATAAGAGATATAGGGCATTAACAAAAAAGAAAACATAAAAAAATATAGAAAGGGATAGAGAGACAAAAGGAGAGGTAGCGAGAGAGGGGGGGGGGAGGAGGGAGATACAGAATGAATAGTAAATACCAAACTTATGTGACATAAATGATTAGGGACAAGTAGATTGGTAGCTCATATTAGATAGATGTAAATCTTCCTATTTGGAGATACAAATTTATTGACAACCTTTTGGTTGTTGTTAAACCAGTCGCCCTCAGTGATTACTCTTTAAAATTTTGTATTTCACACAGATGGTGTTCGGACCACGATTTTTGTCCCTAGGATATGCACATGGAGCTAAATTGTGAAATGTTTCTAAAAAAGCTAGGCGAGAAACAACACGAGCTAGGGTTCATTGATCTTTGCAGAGGATCCCATTATGTATTTTAGGAGATTGTGTGAATATCATGCATTTAAGCCATGAAAGTCAACAAATGGATGCAATGGCTATGCATATTGAAAAATGTACTACAAATGCTCAAATCACTAGACCTTTAGAAGTACCTTCCATTATTGGAAGTGCCAACAATTCCGAGGGCCAACAACATCCTTGCATTGTTTTTTGAAAAGGAGGATTCTCTAAAATTGAGCATTATTGTCTATCTATTTGTTGCACTTATCCAAATGCAACAATCTTGAAGCATGACTCTATACTTGCACTCTACCATGGAAAATGCTTGATCCATAATTTAGGTGGCTTAGATTTCATGTCCTCCTTTTGTGGTGCATGTGATTGGAAGGTTGAAGATAGGTCTATATGCATATTTATAGGTAATTATTGCTGCTTATGAGGAAAAGTCAAATTGCTACCTTTGAGTGATCCGTTGATGGAGCTCAAAGAATTGATGCAAGGGGCTACTACCAAGAGCAAGAACTTTCTTAAACACATCAGAGCATGTAATAATATATTGGATTTTTCTTCTTTGGGTGCTCATTTTGTGTCATAAAATCTAATATCTAACCAACCCAAATGATTTTCTCATATTAAACTGATCATTTAATGTGGGATAATAAACAGGAACAAGGGTTAGAATATAGACATGTGCTTACGGATCTATCTCAACACGGGGCCAATGGTAAAGGGGTCCAAATGGGAGATGGTCTGTCAAAGAGCAATGCTACTTAATGGAGCTTAAAAGACCTTAGGGTTAGCTTCATTAAAGACCTCCAAAAGTTAGTGTTAAAAGGTCCTTTGACCTTACGCAAGCTATCGCTAACCTCGAGGTGGGAATTGTACCCAAGCATGAGGTGCTAAGACGCTTAAAGTGGTTGTGGGAACCTGGCCCAAAGCTTGAGGTGATTTTTATGCTTAAATGACTAAGGTTTTTGAAATGTTAAATTCAAAGATAAATTCTCAAAGACATGAACCTCCATGCTTGATTGACTAAGGCTTGAAGTATTCAATTCAAAACAAATGACTTAAGAAGCATAAAAGACACATGCTTCCTTGATTGATTAAGTCCTTGAAGTATTCCATTCAACCAAATGACTTAATAAGCATAAAAGACACATGTTCAAAAGATCGTCCACATGTGGCCCTCATGATGTGCTTGAATGCTATTGGTAAGGTTTTAAAGGGGTCCAATGAGAATTTAGATACATAAAAATAAATAATTAAGTTCATTCTCTCAAAAAGAAAAAAGAGGAAACATGTCCAAATGAATTAACAAAATAATACGAGAGAGAGAGAGAGGTGTGGACCAAGCATGAAAGGGGGGATATACTCTCCCCCACGCACACACACGTTCTCTTATTTTTGTGGAGTGCAAAGTGCAAGAGCTCCATCTCCTTCTCCAAGCTTTTTGAGAAGTGGAGAGCCTACACCAACACTCTTGGTTATAGAATGCAAATCCAACCAAGAGCCATGCTTCAATGCTCAAGCTTTCCATCTTCTTCATCTTCATTACTATGTTATTATGCTATGCTAAGTAAGAAGAGTGATGATAAGTGAGAAACTATTTCTTTCTTGTATGGAATGTTTCTTCTTCCTCTTCCTACCCTCATTCCCCGCTAGCTCTCTCCACCTTCGAAGGTGTTTGCGGCCTTGGGACTGAGGCTTGGGATAGTTAATGCCTTTTGCAAAGTTTATGTTAAGCTCGTGATACATGAAGCTTTCCATCTTCATAGCATCACCAAGGTCACAAGGAGCACAAAGATTGTATATTGTAACAAAGTCTCTCTTGATGGGAGAATCTATAATACAAACATCTTCTGGAGGAGGGACCGGCTCCAAGTAAATCCGGTCCTCATCTATTGGCATGTTCTCTAATACTCTCTCTCTTGCAAAAGTATTGTTAATGCCAAGTTAATTAAGTACTATGTTTATGTTTCTACCATCAATTAAGTTCACCCTCCAAGTTCTCAAAGTAATCTCACAAAAATTCTCACTCTAATTTTCTTAAATCCCCTATCCTCAAAGTTCATAGGCCATTTCCCATTACATTGGTATCAGAGCATTTGGTTTCTCTTTTCTTGCTTAAGAAGAGAGGTCCTTAAGTAGCCTATTAGTGTTTAATTTTGTTAATTATATTAGGGTATGTGGGATTGGGATTTATTATCGGTTTTGTTGAGCCCACTATGTGGGGTATGGTGCACACCTTGGGAGCTTGGTCTTAATAATGGGGTCTTTTTAGACTTGCCTACGGCTTTACCATTATTGAGCCAAGAAGTCTAAAAGGAGCCTTCCCTTGGCAATTCTCCTATGTTAGACCCACCCCACTACTCTCTATAATTAACCAATTCGAGCCGTGGGTGTAGATACTTAAGTGCTGATTTTCAAAGGCTAAGAGAAATAGCAACTAAGGTTTTGAGTTGCCAAAGAATACACTAAGTAAACACATAAGTATAATTAGCATGACAGACAATAACCAAGAGAGTAGAATGAACATTGATAACTTTGATTTTGCACATGAAGGTGCTAATGATGATGCCCCCATGTTTATCAATTATCTTGTTACTAGGTTGCATCAAGCTATGGGAAACCCTACTTTGCAAGCCGAAGTTACCCAATAACTTCGTGCTATGGGATTTTCCTTCCTCTCCAAGAGGAGAAAGAGCTTAGGAGGCCTCTTGATGAGACCCCAAAAGAAGACTCTCTCCCATACGAGAGGAGGAATCCAAAGAACAAGAAAGTAATGAATCCCTAAGTTCCTCTGAAGATGTGGCTCCACGAAGATGGCGGTATAGACGATCGTCAACTCCTCCCATGAGGAAACGGTCAACACACAGTCCTTCTTCTCGTCATTTCAAAAGGGAAGAGAGGAAACAAAGGAAGAAAAGGTCAAGAAAGAGGTCACCCTCTTCTCCTTCTTCTTCACCTTCCTCCTCTCTCGACAAAAGCTATGGCTATTCTCCTAGAGAATACAGGGAGGGAGGACATCACAAATCATACCCTGCATGGCGAAGATCACAAAAGCTCAAGAAGTTCAAAGAGGGAGGAAATAGTATCTCTTTTCTCACCTATGATGGCACCTTTGGTGCCAAAGACAAAGTATCGGCCTTCATCCAACAATTTGATGCGGTCTTTGGAGACGAGGGCTTCACAGAGTCCTCCAAGCTATGCCATGTAGCTATGCACTTCCAGAAATTGGCTCGTCAATGGTGGGCTAGCCTTCGTGGCAACAGTGAAGACCCAAAGACATAGAAAACTCTATGAGTTTCCATCATGAAGCAATTCCTTGCAAGCGATGCAAAGAACAAAGTACTTACCGAATGGTGCAGTTTGAAGATTCTCTCTCATGAGTCTATCCACAAATATATGGACAAGTTTTGGGATTTACATCTCAAGGCTACTGTCTTCCAAAAGATAGACTTCACCAAGCAAAAGCAACAATTTTGTGCGGGATTACTTGAAGAAATGGCCGAGTATGTCAACTCCCAACGGCCTGGTTCTATCGCCGAAGTAATCCACCACCATGGTTGCTTCCCGCATCAATTTCCAACAAGGGGCTAGACGAAGTGTCAAACCCATGGAAAACAAAGACAAAAATGATGCAAAGGGGAAAACCAATGCCCAAAATTCTTCCCAAGGCACTTCCTAGAACAACAACAATAGGTCCAAGGAGAAGAGAGTTAACAAAGGTAAAGACAAACTCTCTCATGAAAAGCTTGAAGCTTTTCGCAAGGACCATAAGTGTTTTAAGTGTGGGGAGCAAGGACATGGCTATCGTTCTTGCCCCAAGAAAAATACTCGCAATGAGACTCCTAGGGCTTCCACCATTGAAGCTCCAAAAGAGGATGCTCATTGCAAAGGATCATCTCTCTCCTATGCTTGGGGAAAAGTAAGGGAGCATGATGCCTTCATCTTGTTTGACCCTGGCTCTACTCATAACTTCATATCAATGGACTTGGCCACCAAGTTGGGCATTCAAGCTTTTGAGATGGGAGATACTGTAATTGCTGACACAGCTTTCAAGGGATAGCAAGCCTCCGTTACTCCCTTGATTGGGAAGTTGAGGCTTCATGTCCAAAGCTACATCGACAAAGAAGATTTTTTTTTAATCTCTCCTCTCCAACATGAGGATGTTATCCTAGGGGCACCATGGTTCACATGGCTACCAATATGAAGCTCCCTGAAAGGAGAATCTACTTCACTACAAGAAAAAGAGCATGTACATAGATGCTAACGAGTCAGGGAACACCATATCCTTGGTAAATACGCTTGCTTTTGATAAGTTAATGAATAGCTCTATTTTTAAATATATGACTTTTGTTAGAGAATTTGTAAATGATTCTAATGTTTTCACAAGTAGCAAAAAAGGGAATCAAGAGGAATTAGAATTGTCAAGTTTCCTAAATGGATTCCAAGATGTTTTCAATGATGACATCCCTAGTGAGCTACCTCCAAAACGAGGGGATGATGAGACCATGCAATAGAGCTTCTACTAGGAAGCTCACCTCCTAATAAACCTCCTTGTTGAGTTTCACAAGCTCAACATGAGGCAATTGCATGAATTGGTGGAAAAGGAATGGTGAGGCCTAGCTCCTCTCTATTCTATTCACCTATTATGTGTGTTGACTTTAGAGCACTAAATACGATCACTGACAAATGCTCCAGCTGCATTCAAACTCACGACGAACAAAAATCTTCAGGCCACTCAAATTCTCTTGAGGAGTACAAGTGACACCTCCAGGTAATCTTTCAAGTTCTGAGAGAGAATAAGCTTTTCATTAATCAGAAGTATAGTGGTTTTTTTTCTAAAAGAGATTCAATACTTAGGTCATATTATCTCTTAAGATGGTATCCATATGGATCCATCAAAGTTAGAGGTAATAAAAGCATGGCCTATCCAAGGAATCTACATGAGCTAAGAATCTTTATTGGTATGTGTGCATACTATAGATGCTTCATAGCAAAATTTTCTCAAATAGCAGAACCGTTACATGACTTAACAAAGAAGAACGATAAGTATTCATGGACTGCTAAGGAGAAAAATGCTTTTGACAAGCTCAAAGAGAAGCTTACCTCTCAACCAATCCTTATGCTTTTGGATCTTTCAAAGCCATTTGAAGTCCAATGTGATGCTTGTGGTGATTGCCTTGGAGCAGTTTTGCTTCAAGAAGGGCATGCCATAGCATATGAGATCTGAAGGCTCAATGCCAATGAATGGGTCTTGGGCATATGCAAAAAAAAGATTTTAGTTGTTCTATATGTCCTAGATACATGGAAGCATTGTCTCTTGGGGGCTCCATTCATCCTACGAATGGATCACAAAGCCACAACAAATTCATGATGCAAACCACGCAAACCAAGCTCTCCAACAAACAAATGAGGTGGGAAAACTTTCTTTTGCAATTTAATTTCCACATTGCTCACATTGCTGGTAAGCACAGTTAAGTGGCTAATGCACTTTCACGATGACCAAAAGTTAATGTTGTGTCTGTAGAAACTCACAATGATCTATCTTCTATGATAGATGAGTGTGCTATTGACCCTGACTTTAAAGACATAATGCCATCCTTGCTTTGGGGAAGAAAGAGGAACCATGTTGGAATTAGGGTTGCAGAGAAACGCACATAGCTTGGAGAAGACGAAGGAATCTCAAGGCACACAATAGAGAGTGTGTTACTTAGTGTGCAATGGAAAAATATATAGCCCTAGAGTGATGGGCGTATATACAATGCTCGGGGGAAAAGACCTCCTAAAGAGGGGAAAAAATGCCCCAATGGTCCTAGTGTGTTCACACACATCACTACCACATGTATATGATAACAAATCCCCCTGGAGTGATGCCGTGAACGAGAGCTAGCACATGAGTAAAGGTAAGTGCCATGCCCTGACATGATCATTCCACAAAGGGAAGTAAGCCCAAAGCTTTGCAGAAAGTTTCAAGCTTCTCACAAGACAATGCCTTTGTGAAAAGATCTTCAAGGTTGTACCGTGTTGGCACATAAGCCAAGCTGATCTCTCTTGCTGAGAGCCTCTCCCTGACATAGTGGTAATGCACCTCAATGTGCTTTGTGCGAGCATGAAAAACTGGGTTCCTCGCAATTGCCAATGCGCTCTAACTATCAGTGTAGATAGTGTTGGTAGTGTCCTGTCCAACACTCAAATCAGCCATAAGGCGTCTGAGCCATACACACTCAACCATAGATGTGAAGATTGCCCTGTACTCAGCCTCACAACTTGAAGTGGCCATAGTAGGTTGCTTCTTGCTCAACCATGATATACATGAAGTGCCAAGCATGAAACAAAACCCACTTGTGGACACTCGCATGTCAAAACAACCAGCCCAATCCGAGTCTGAAAAAGCATGTAAGTCTAGCGGCAATGGTCCCCCCTTGGGATAAAACAAACCAAGATGTAAAGTGTCACTAAGGTAGCGAAAAAAACTCTTGACAGCCTGCCAATGCTTAGACCCTGGGCTATGCATAAATCTGCTGACCTGTGAGACTGCAAACTGAATATCCGGCCTCGTGTTGCATACATAAATGAGGTAGCCAACAACAGTTTGATAAAGAGTGACATCAGCAGGATCGCCAGCATCATGTAGACTCAACTTCAAACCCGTTTCCATGGGAGTGGCAATAGTTTTGCAGTCCTCAAGTTCAAACTCACATACCAATGTCTCTATGTAACTTTTCTGAAACAAGGCAATACCACCATCACACTGCTTAAACTGTATACCCAAGTAATGATGCAACATCCCCAAATCTTTCATCTTGAAAGTAGCATTCAAATCAGCCTTAAATTCAGCAATATGTCTCTCATTTGGTCCAGTGATCAGCAAATCATCGACATAAAGAACCACAATGAGAAGTACATCACCCTCACGCTTTACATACAATGTGCATTCTGTTGGACTGTTACGAAAGCCTCGTTTGACCAAATGAGTGTTAGCTTTCTCATACCTAGCACGAGGAGATTGCTTCAACCCATACAAAGCCTTCTTACATCTGTACACTTTGTCCTCTTGTCATTTTATGACAAAACCACGAGGCTGCCTTACATAAACTTCCTCAAATATGTCACCATTGAAGAAAGCAATAACAATGTCTGATTGATGTACATCCCAACCAAAATGAGCTACCAATGCACATAGAAAGAGCACAGTAGTCATATGCAATGGGATCAAAAGTCTCTTCATAATCTATGCGTTTTTGTTGTGCATAACCCTTTGCAACAAATCAAGCCTAATGGCGATCGATCTCACCATCCGGCTTTCATTTCAACTTGTAAACCCACTTCGTACCAAATGGCCTTTTTGCCAGGAGGCAAATCACATAAAGTCCATTTGTCATTTTCTATAAGTGCATCATATTCTGATTGCATGGTAGCCATCCAATTTTCTAAATTCTGTGCTTCATCAAAAGACAGAGGCTCCTCAACATCATGTAAGCTAGACACAGCCAAAGCGTAAGAATCTGATGCATAAGACGCATGGTGAGAGCCTGAACGAGTACGACTAGACAAAGGTGCATCCAATTTACTGTCATGCAAAGTGTGCACCAACCATTTTGGCATACCTCTAGCCTACTCATTTTTAGCCCTTTTCTCATCAAGTACATCATGTACATCTGCATCAGTAATAGGCTGATCTATAACATTTTCAGAAACCCCCATAGGCTGTACATTTCCCTTATTGGAACTTACATACGTATTTCCACCATTGAAAAGAGGCAACAAAGTGTCATAAATGTCTTGTGAGCGTACATACTGTCTTCAGTACATGACAACAAGGACTGAACAGAATCTTCCACAAACACTACATCCCGTGAAACCAGAATACGTTTTGTTTGCGGATAATACAAGTTGTAACCTTTGCTTTCAACACTATAACCAATAAAAATACATTTGACAGCCTTATCGTCCAATTTTTTGCGTTGTGTTTGTGGCACCAAAGCATATGCCAAAGAATCAAGAACACGCATGTGCTCAATAGAAGGCTTTCTATCATGCCATGCTTCATATGGAGTAATAGATTGCTAAGCTTTTGTAGGACACCTGTTTAGTACATAAGTGGCACACATGATGGCCTCAAGCCAAAAAGAATGCGGCAAAGCTTGACTTTTGACCATACATCGTGCCATTTCCGTAAGTGACCTGTTTTTCCTCTCAGCAATACTATTTTGCTGAGGTGTATAAGGCACTGTACATTGGTGTTTTATCCCACGACTAGCCAAAAATGCATTGAATTCATGAGACATATACTCCCCCCTCGATCGGAACGGAGGGTGCCCATAGTACATTTCAAGAAATTTTCAGCCATTGCCAAAAATTGTTTGAAGCACATAAAAACTTCGGACTTCGCTTTAAGTGAAAATACCCATGCATGCCTGGATCAATCATCAATGAAAGTCACGAAGTAAGGGTAATTGCCCAAGGACGGAGTTTGCATGGGCCCACAAACATCACTATGAAACAAGCTGCAACCTGCATGTGGCCCGAACTGAACCATCCGTTGGAAACTTAGAACGCTGCATCTTACCCAAAATACAGCCTTCACAAACATGTTTGACAGGTGCTTCAAGAGGCAGCAAAGAAGCAACCATATCAGATTTTTGCAAATGCAGCAAACTGGCAAAATTCAGATGACCAAAACGTGCATGCCAAAGTTTTGCATCTGAAATAGCCCTTGAATCTGCAACAGCATTTGCAAAATTTTATCCACACTTGTCATACAAAGTGAGCTTATACAGCTCACGGGACAAAAGGCCAGATGCAACAATTTCATCACCAAAACTGAGATCATAAACTGTACATCTTTCATCCACAAATTTGACTACAAGTCCAATTCTAGCAAGTGCGGATACAGACAAGAGATTCTTCTTGATCCCAGGTACATAAAGTGCATCAACAAGTGTGAAAGAACTGCCATTTGCAGCAGTAAGCACAATTTTTCCCAACTCCCTGAATCGGATAAGAGGCATTGTTGGCACAAGTGACTGAATTCCCATGAGGGACAAACTCGAGAGAGGTGAACAATTCACAATGTGAGGTAATGTGCTTTGTAGCACCACAATCGAAATACCACACATGTGAATCTGCAACAACTGACAAGCATGAATCATGGACAACAGGATTGTAAGTGCACTCTGCGCTAAAAGCCCATTCTGCAATGACATCAACATCACACTCTCCTTTCACAGAAGACTCAACAATGGCTGCATTTGTAGTGGAACCAGCATTTACAATGGAACCACCCTCTTTCTTGTTAGCCTCTTTGGCCTTCAACTCAGGACACTGCTTGATCAAGTGATCATTAGCTTCACAATAATGGCAACGCATCTTCTTTTTGCCCTTATCACCAGAATTTCTAGACGAAGTGCTGCCAACAGAAGCATTAGGAACAGAAGTTTTGCCACTCGCAGCAGAACCATAAGAAGTGGCTGCAGTGTTGTTACCACCCTTTCTTTGAGAAGCAATAAAAGCCTGCTCAACTGCACACTGTCCAGTCCTGTTTTTTCTAGAAAGTGATTCTTGCAACAGCAATGTGCATAATGCATCAAACATGACACCTTTTGGATTTCCTTGGGTCATAAGTCTCCAAGTACTAGCAAAAGTATGGTAAGAATCTAGTAAGGCATCAAGAATAGTCTGCACAAGGGAACTGTCTGAAATGACTTCACCTACAGAAATAAGTTGCTCATTGATATCCTTGACACTAGCAAGGAAAGTGTCCATGTCATCTTCCTCATGCATAATCTTCGACTCCGGCTCTTTACGCAGCAAAGCAATTTTAGCCTCATTGCGACTTGCATAAAGACCAGCCAAAATATCCCAAGCCTATTTTGCAGATTTTGCTGAACGGATGTGAGGAACAACGGTGCGCTTCACAGACAACGCAACCAATGCATGAGCTTGCGCATCCTTTACATCCGGACGAGCTTGTACTACCATAGGCAAAACAACTCTAATAGCAGCAATCCTTGCAGCAAGACCTGCAACATCCTCAAAATCCCCTACATCCTCATAACCAGGACGTACATCAATGCCCTGCACAATATTCTAGACGCCCTTTGACACAAGAACGTGTTGCATCATATAAGCCCACATGGGGTAATTGTCTCCATCCAACCTGTCCTCAGCAGCAAACATCTTGAAGACATCTGTGTTGTTGTCAGCCATGATAAATGTTGCACCTGATGTGAAAACTGCCCAAAAATAGGAGAAACGGACTGGGAACAACACGTACTATATAGCACAAACCGTAGAAGACTGTAAGGCACCTGTTATGCAGAAATCGGCACTGAAATAAATTCTGCACAAAATGACAAAATTGCATGTGCAGACCTGTCTGTAGTGGAAACAGAGGACGAAATGAGCCCAAATAAGAAATCTGAGCAGACTGAACTCTACGAGCTCACCCAAAATTTTGTCGACCAGCGAACGCTCGCCAAACCTCACAGAAATCGAAGAAAGTGAGCAGGCATGTGTTGGAGCAGCTGGTGACTAAGCCGTAACCTGCTCTGATACCAATTGTTGGAATGAGGGTTGCAGAGAAACGTACACAGCTTGGAGAAGACGAAGGAAGCTCAAGGCACACAATAGAGAGTGTGTTACTTATTGTGCAATGGAAAAATAGATAGCCCTAGAGTGATGGGCGTATATACAATGCTCGGGGGGGAAAAACCTCCTAAAGAGGGAAAAAATGCATCGCCGGTCCTAGTGTGTTCACACACATCACTACCACATGTATATGGTAACAAACCATTCACCTTGCAGGATGGTTATCTTCTCCATGGCAATAGGCTATGCGCTACCCACTCCCTTCATGAGAAATTCATGTATGAATCCCATGCTCCTCCCTATGCGGGGCATAGAGTCATTCAACCTACTCTTCGAGGAGTAGAGACGTACTTTTATTGGCCTACCATGAAAGTGGACATACAAAAGTATGTTTCAAAATGTGTGGTATGCCAAAAGACCAAGTATGATAGAGGGAAGCAACCTAGATTACTCCAGCCATTGACAATCCCTAATTCACCATGAGAGAGTATATCCATGGATTTTATCTTTGGATTACCCAAGTCTATCCATGGGAATACAGGAATATGGGCAATAATCGACAGGTTTAGCAAGCAAGCACACTTTATCCCTGTCAAGAAGACTATTAAGGCACACCAAATGGTAATTCTCTTCATATCCCAGATTTTCAAACACCATGGATTGCCAACATCCATTATGTTAGATAGAGATCCTAGAATGACTAGTAATTTCTGGAAAGGTATCTTCAAAAATCTAGATACAAGATTGAATTTCTCTTCGGTCTATCACCCACAAACAGATGGCCAAAGTGAGATAGCCAATCTTACGATTTTTGATCAAGTAAAGACCTATGTTACAGAAGTAGATCAACGCTCACAATGGGGAAAGTACTTACCTCTTCTAGAGTATGTGTATAATAATACTATCCATACTTCTATGGGAAAATCACCTTTTGGAATCATAGAGGAAAGGCATAAAAGTTCTTTGCTACTTAAAGTACATAGGAAGATCTTCGTGGCCAATGAGTATAGCCGTGACCTGCAAGCATCTTTTCAAAAGATTAAGGAGGCTATATCCATCTCTCAACTAAGGAAAAAAGCTATTGCTGACAAGCATAGAAGGGGCTTAACATTCAAAGAAAATGATTGGGTCTTACTTAAGTTTCCTAAGGCAAACGACGGGCAAAAATCCTACAGGCCATCAAAAGTATTATGCTAAACTAGCAAAAAGATACTATGGTCCTTTTCAAATTTTGAAGCCAATCAATAAGGTGGCTTATCAACTCAAGTTTCCTAACCATTGGCTCATACACAATGCTTTTATGTGAGCCTACTTAAGCCCTACAAAGGAGAGCCTCCAAATGAATCAATTATTGAAGACCCTCCCGAAATCAAAGACCAAGAAGAGGTGCTACAACCCAAAGCTATCCTTTGGCATGAAGGCAAGGTACTACGACATGGTAAGATTATCTGACGGTATCTTATTGAGTTCAAAAATTATCCT